>NW_027204249.1:0-35059 GCF_024711535.1 Dipodomys merriami
TGCAGAAAGAATAGAGCCAGGCACCAGTGGTTCACGCCTGTAATCCTAGCTACTCAGGAGAGTGAGATCTGAGGATCAGCAGTTCAAACCCAGCCCGGATAGGAGAGTCTGTTAGACTCCTAACCTCCAATAAATCCCTTAAAAAGCCATAAGTAAAACTGTGGCTCAAATGGTAGAACCTTGAGCAAAAGAAAAACCAACAAAACTCATGGACATTGCCCAGGCCCCTGAGTTCAAGCCTCAGGACTCACAAAAAAAAAAAAAAAAAAAAAAATCAAGCAGAGGGAAAGACTGGTCCCCTGCATTTGGCAGCAGCCTGACAGGCAGCAGAGAGATCTGGGAGCAAAGGTCTTTTTGGAGCCCTCAGCACCCTCCCTCCATGTCCCCAGGGGCCTGTCTCCCCCATCACAGACAGCACGTGGCACCAGCCACACGGCTGAATCCTTCCAGCTCCACCTGCCACGGTTTAGCCATTCCGTTGAAAGTTCTAGGAGTGCCGGGTAAAAACCAAGGCCCAGGCCCCCCTCACTATCACACTAAGTGCAACTCTGACTGCGGGCAGGCGAGGGCATGCCTCTGCTCCTGGCTTTGGCGTGCCACCGTGCCAACAGAGGCCCGCGAGCTCAAGTCCCGCTGCAGGAGCTTGGCCAAGCGTCTTCGCTACCACAGCACCCAGCGCTCCAGGGCGATTCAGGGAAACCCCAGGGAGGAGGGAGAATCTCCATCTTTATGCTCCACTTAGAGAGGAGTAACCTGAGACTTGAAGTGAAATGACTTCTCCAGGTCATGGGGCAGTGGGGTGCGGAGGCCCAGGCCCCGGCGGGGCAGGCTGGAGAGGCTGAGGGTGGGGCTGTGCCCTCTCCTCGTTCCTGCAATTTTAACATTCTGGGAATGAAGGTCCGGGAAGCGGGTCGTTCTAAACAGGGCTCCAGCCCTGGCACTGACCACAGGGTCCCCTGACACTGCTGACCTCTGTCCCACCCCCCCAAAAAAAGTTTGAGGGGGCATCTGACCAGCTCACCGGTCTCACCTGCTTTGTAGGCCGCACGAGTCCAACGCTGGAGCCCAAAGCCGCGGCGTGCTGCCGGCCAGAGGATCTGGGGGGGAAGGCCCGAGCCACACCCCAGCACCCCACGTCTGGCCCTCCCCCTCTCCCAGAAGCCCACCCCCCAAGGCGACCGCAGCCCAGCGCCCGTCCCCAGGGCCTCGGGGCGGGGCCCGCGGGCGTGCCTCACAGCACGCGGCCTAGGTGGGGCGCCGGGGCCTCGGGCCCGTGGCCGTGGCTGCGCTGGTGGGTCTTGAGCGAGCCCTCGCGCGCGAAGCTCTTGCCGCACCGCGGACAGAAGTAGGGCCGCCGCTCCCCGAAGACGCCGGGCCGGCGCGGGTGCGGCGCGGGCATGCGCGCGTGCGTGCGCTGGTGGTTGAGCAGGAAGCGCGGCTCGCGGAAGCAGCGGCCGCACTGCGCGCACTGGTGCGGCTTCTCGCCGCTGTGGATGCGCCGGTGCGTGAGCAGGTTCTGCTTGAGGCTGAAGCAGCGGCCGCACTCGGGGCAGGGGAAGGGCCGCTCGCCGGTGTGCGTGCGCTGGTGCACCTCCAGGTTGTGCTTCACGCTGAACGCCTTGCCGCACTCGGGGCACACGAAGGCGGCCGCGCGGCCCGCCCCGGCGTGCGCCTTCTGGTGCCGCACCAGGCTGGGCTGCTGCGAGAAGGTCTGGCCGCACAGCGGGCAGCGGTGCGGCGGCTCCTCGGCGGGCTGGTGGATGACCAGGCCCGGCTCCTCCCCCGGGCCCTCCTCCCCGTCCCCCAGCGGGGACCGGTCCCTGGACGACACCAGCTCGGTCATGGGCACTGCCGGCCGCAGTCACCGACCCCTGGGGAGGCAGAAGCAGAAACGGGGGGGGGGGGGTCAGCCCTCCGCGGCCCCTCGTGAGGGCCCGCGCGGAGCCTCACGGGAAGTCACCTGTGTCACTCGGTCACCGACCGCGACAGCAGAGGACCCCGGGGCTCGGAGGCCGCGTCCTGAGCCGCCCGCCCCCCCACTCCCCGGGCTCTGGGGTCCCTTCACCGGCCTCCTCCGTGGTGGCACCGCCTCCCCGAACCTCCGCGATGGGCTCCACCGTTTGTTCCCGCTCTCTGCGCGCTCTCTGCGCGCCTGCGTCTCCTGGGAGGGCGGGTCGCCCCCACCCCCACCCAAAGTCAGCTGCTGAAACCGCGAGGCGGCCTCCTTTTGGCGGACCTTACATGCGATGCCAAAGCCTGGGAGGGGATCGCGGGTGCCCTCCTCCCCCTCCCTGAGGGCCGGTCTGCTCCCCACCACCCCTTCCCCAGACCCAAGCTGCTGAAAGCCAAAGGAACCCCGCCTCAGATCTCTTGCCTGTCCCATGGCTGGCTATGCATCTGCCATACCGTCTCCTCTCTGGCGAATGACTTCCATCTACAGGCCCTGTGTGTCTGTCTGTCTTCCCTGATGTGGTACCACACCAGAGATCCCCTACGCCTTTTTGGCTAGTCTGTTCTCCTTTCAGGGATGCTTGACTCGAGAATTCGAATCTACATCCTTACAGAGCCCCCTACATCCTCACCAGACGGCCTTATAGGACAGACGATCAGTCTCAATGGCCCAACCCTTCTTCGGCTTGTGCCCTGGAGATCGAGGCACAGGCTGGGTCCCAAGGACCCCCACTAGGTTCCCTCCTGCAGGCTAGTCATTCTGGGCTTGAAACCAAATCTAAAATCAAAAGAAACATCCACTTAGAAATTTGGCCTCAGTATCAAATGGACAATCACAAAATTAAAGAACTTAACCACTTACAAATTTGGCTTCAGTACCAATTGGATAATTGTAATCGCTGAACTGAATATAGCACTCTGGACCCCACAATATTGCAAGATTTGGACAATTTCTGTCAACGCAATGGTAAATGGTGAGAGGTTCCATACATTCAGGTTTTCTTTGTTCTCCGTGCTCATCTTTCTGTCTCTTTAAACAAACTCCCTCTGTCAACCTTCATTTCTGCCTCCCAGCCATCTCCTCTAGAAAGGTAACTTCTTGTCTTGTAGTAGTTCAGTCTCTCTCTCTCTCTCTCTCTCTCTCTCTCTCTCTCTCTCTCTCTCTCTCTCTCTCTCTCTCTCTCTCTCTCTCTCTCGCCCTTCTTTTCTGCTTGTCTGTCTGCTTGCTTGCTCAGTAAAGCTCTGCCAAGTTTTCTGCCATCTTGGCCACATGGTGGGTTAAGAGTATAGCCTCACTTTTCCTTCAACCAAACTTACTCCTCCACCCATCCAGCAACTATGCAACAGTCAATTCATATACTAATGTGCCCTGCTAACTAAGTTGCCATCTCTCTTAATAGGCCCTGGAAACTGAGCCCCCTTCAGTGGTTTGCTAGCAAAAATGTCTAAACATATTCTGTTCTTGGCTATTTAGGTCTTGGTTATTTGTAAGAGATTCTGATTGTTGTCAAAAGTTTTGTGTCTTGAATTTTCCCTTGCATTTTGTTTGGTTTGCCTGTTTTTCTAGCACTGATCATGTGATTCTATAGTACTGGAATTGCAGAAAACTTACAGCTGATTTTTAAAACAAACAACAAAAAAAACCCACCTAAGTGTGCTTAAAACTTTTGTGCACGTGTGTGTGTGTGAGAGAGAGAGAGAGAGAGAGAGAAAGAGAGAGAGAGAGAGACCATGTTTAATATAACCTCATTTTTTTTTTTTTGTCGGTCGTGGGGATTGAACTCTGGGCCTGGGTGCTGTCCCTCAGCTCTTCAGCTCAAGGCAAGCGCTCTACCACTTGAGCCACAGCGCCACTTCCGGTTTTCTGGTGGTTTATTGGAGATAGGAGTCTCACAGTCTCTCCTGCCTGGGCTGGCTTTGAACCGCGATCCTCAGATCTGAGCCTCCTGAGTAGCTAGGATTACAGGCGTGAGCCACCAGCGCCCGGCTATAACCTCATTTTAATGCATTAAAAACTTTCATATTCTGGGCAACGGTAACTTACACCTATAAGTCTAGCTACCCAGGAGGCTGAGATCTGAGGATCGTACTTCCATGCCAGTCCCGGCCGGAAAGTCCATCAGACTCTCATCTCCTATAAACGACCAGAAAAACGGCAGTGGCACTGTGGCTCAAGCGATAGAGTGCTGGCCTTGAGCTGAAGAGCTGAGGGACAGTGCCCAAGCCCAGAGTTCAAGCCCCATGACCAACAAAAAAAAGGGGGAGGGGGAGTTAGTAGAGAGTGGCTTTGGAAAGGGAATTAAAAATGGCTTCCTTTGGGGGCTGGGAAGGTGGCTCAGAGGTAGAGCGCTTGCCTTGCATGCATAGGCCCTGGGTTCCATTCCTCAGCACCACATAAGCAAAAAGAAAAAAGCCAGAAGTGGCACTGTGGCTCAAGTGGTAGAGCGCTAGCCTTGAGCTGAAGAGCTGAGGGACAGCGCCCAGGCCCAGGCCCCATGACCTGACCCCCCCCCAAAAAAAGGCTTCCTTTGGGTAAAAAGAATTTGGGAAGTAAGAATTGTTCTAAATGTTTGTTTCAAAATGGACAGAAGAGAAAATTAAGACTACCAAAGTTCACTTAAGTATCTGTTTATGTCAAGGTCTTTCAAATGACCACTTTTTGACTCAAATGCTATTTTTCACGGTCTAATGTCTGTTTCCCAAGGATGTTAGCTACTTTGGATACAGAGCCATTTTTCTGCATTTGTCATTGTAAACACAAAGGTGTGACTTAGTAACAATGATTATAATTAGTGTCCTAAAGTACTATATTCAGTTAAAAATTAAGAAATACGATTGATTATATCAGCTGCTATTTCAAAACTCAATATTAGACAGTTTTGTCATTACAGATTTAGTCAGACCCATAGAGGCATAAATAACTCTTACAAATATTTATTGGTCAAACTTAACTTCTTCTATTCTTGACAAGTTCCTGATAAGCCCTGCTTAAAAACTATTTCTATTGATCTCCTTGTTGCTTCAACTGGAAATAAAAAGGGTCTCTAGGCATCAACTCTCTTTGGATGAAGTCTGAAAGAATCAGATACCCCTGGGATGAAGCTTGTCCTAGTGACAAGAGTCCATCCAGAGGCAGTTGGAAAAACTGTACAGACAAGATGGAATGGTATCAGATCCTAAATGGAGTAATTTTGTGTTTTGATTAACCAGAAATCAAAAGAAAATAGTTATTAAGCATGCCTATCTAATATCCATACCTAACTTCCAACTGGATGGGAACTTACATTCTTGCCTTTGTTACCTGCTACTTATATTTATAGTGAGTCTTAGACTCAGGATAGTTTGCCTTGGCACATATAGTCCAGACATCCAGAATCCATCTACCTCAAGGGCTCTCACTGGTCCCAGCTTCTGACTGGTTATTCTTAACCAGTCCACCATGCTCTTCCCTACCCTGTCACCAGATGTTAGCCAGTCAGGATTAGTTCGTTATGGATATGATCCACCAACTCCAGGACCACCTGGAATACAGGAGATAGGAACTAGCCAAATCATCCTTTTTCAATCTTTTTCTTTTCGGCCCTGCATGGATAGCTGCCCTTCCTTCTGCCATTTGTGTGTCCTCTAATGTTTCTTTTGTTATTGTTCAGCCCCTATCTCATGAGACTTCTTTCAGACTTCATCCAAAGAGACATACATATGACCTGTTACAGCTACCTTCTCCCAGATCTGACAACATCTCTGCCTTTTACCCCTAGAACCCAGGCCCCTTGGCAGCCGGAAGTAGCCAGAGCAAATGAGCACCCCCTTTATAACTATCAAAAGGCTGGAATGTTAGGTCTGCCAGAAGAATAGCGCCCTCAGCCCTCCTCTTTATGAAGGATAGCAGATAGTCTTACAAGAAATCACCTGCCACAAACCAGTAACCACCTGTAACAGAACCACCTGACTGTGAGTCAGCAGAGGACCCCAGGCTCTGAGGTCACTGCCTCATTCTTTGAGGTCACTTCCTGAACTGCCCCATTCACGCCTCCTTCCAACAGTGAGAAGGTTCCCCAGGCTCTGAGATCATTTCAGCATCACTTCAGCATCCACTCCACCTTTTCCTATGCAATCTTTCCACCATTAGTTCTTGCTCTCTGCACGCCTCCATCTCGTGCAGGCCGGCAGTTTGCTCTCCCCCAAATAAACTCTTTTCTGCCTGAACCACCTGGTGGTTCTCTTTCAGCAAACATTACTGGAATGAGCCAACCCCTAAGTGGAAGGGTCACTCCACTCCCACAATGTCCAGCGCTCACCCTTCTAGAACAGTGTTAAGCCAGTCCTTTCTCCTCTACCTGTTTGTCACAGCCTGCCTTTCTCATGAGCACCTCTCCATAACCACCTCCACCAAGAGGCCTCTCCTGACCTCTGCAGCCTCTCCTTGAACCATGCTGCTCACCCTTGACCTCACTTGCTGCCCTAAATTGAGGGACATCACAGGCCTCTGTCCTGTCCCCCAGCTCAAGGACACAGCTACCTTCTTATAATTTGGACATCAACCCTCCCAGCCCCCAGATAAATGCTGCTGGGGAATATGGCCCGTCTTCACCTGGCTCCATTCCATCTGTCCAAACAGATTCCCAAGGAGGAAGTAAAGGAGATGCACTCCAAACTGGCACCCAAACCATTCCTACAAAGCTTAACGCAGGAAACAAACAGAATCTCTGGAAACTTGAAAGTGACCTCAATAGGTTAACTATTAAGGCTGTGCCTCTTCATTTATGAAAATGAAGCAAGTGCTGGTTGCAAGTCACTGATCTGGAGCTTGAGCTCACAGGGCCTGGGTTTCAGCTAGATTCCTCTGGGTCACCCCCCTGCAAAGCCTGGGCCGAAGGGCTGAGCAATGCATTCCATGTTTAACAAACATCCCCAGCACCTGCTCCCTCTACACCACCCTGGAGACCCCTCCCCAGACCTCCCTGCTCCCCTGAAAGGGTTTTATCCTCACAGGGGCCCATTTTATATATGGGACAATTGAGGCTGGGAAGGTCATCAAGCAAGGTCACCCAGCAAGGTGAGCCAGGCCTAGGCCCTAAGTCTCCCAATTCACTGTGGAAAGCTGATTTCAATATACCAGCTGTTCTGCAACTCAACACCCTTCAACACACACATACACGCACACACGCACACATGCACACATACACACACGCACACCAGCCCAGCCACTGCAGACCCATCCGTTCCCAAAGGGCCACTGCTGTTGTAGGGACATTCCCATGACCTCTGCCAACTGCTGCAGACCCAGGGGGCGGCTCCGCGCGTCCCACGTCCCCAGCTCCTCGGGGTCCTCCCGGGACCACCCACCCTTGCAGGCCGGCCACACTTTCAGCTCAATGTGGGGTCTCAAAGGCACCTCGTGTCTTCCTCTATCGGCGGCCGGGGCAGAACGGGCGCTGACCCTGGGGAAGGAAGGGGACGGGGGCCGCTGGCCACAGTTCCCACCCACAGGTCTGTCCCGGGGCGGGCAGCTGCCCTGACATTTGCAGCCACAAACCCTCGAAGTCCCCTCGGCCAATCTCGGCCTGGCCCGGGCCCCCTCCGCACTCCAGGCCCCGCCCGCCCGAGGGTCCGCGGCCCCCGTCCTCCCCGAGTTCCTCGGGCCGCACTCACAGCCCCGGCGGCGCCCGGCTCCTCCCGGTCTCCGGCGGTGGCTTTTTCCTCCAGAGGCTGCGCCGCCCGAGGCAAATACGGTAACTCTCCCGCAGCGCCTCCCGCGCCCCTTCGGCCCGGCCCCACCAAGCCGGCCGGCCTCCGCCGCCGGGCTCCGGCCAAACACGCTCCGACCGGACCGCGCTCACGCGAGCGCCGCGCCGCGCCGCACCGCACCGCACACCCCGCCAACTCTCGGGACCACAGCGACCCCGGAGAAATATGGTAAAGCGCGCGCCGCAACCCCACCCCCAGGGAAATACGTGGGGGGCCCCGAGCCCCCACCCACCCTGCCCGGCGAACCGACGCGAGCTGCTCCGCACGCCCGCACGCGGACCGCGCGACCCCGCCTAGGCGGGCGATCCCGTCCCCGCAGCGCCCCTCCCAGAAGGGCCGCGCGCGCCTCCCGCAATTACGGTAGCGCCCTCCCGCAGTGACCGCCCCGGGCTCCCGCGCCGGCCTCGGTAAATACGGTAACGGCCCCGAGCCCGGCCCGGCCCGGCGCGGACTCACGTGGCGCCGCCTCCCGAGCCCGGATCCGATCCGCCGCAGCCGGCGTCGCCGCAGCCGCACAGCAGCCCCGTGAGGCCGGGAGGTCTAACTCGCCCACAGCTTGGCTGGCGGAGGACGGGAGGCCGCGCGCGGAGCGCGGGGCCCGCCCGGGCCGGGGACGCGGCGCGCATCCCGGGGGCCGGGGACGCATCCCGGCGCGTCCGGGGGCCCGGCCGAGCCTCTCCCCGCGGCCCCCAGCTCCTGCGGGGCGGATGGACGAGCGCCGGCGCTGCCCGGGCGGCGGGCGGGGAGGACGGAGGCGGGGAGCGCGCGGCGCCGCCGGGCCCGGCACCCCGGCTGGGAGCGCAGGCAGAGGGCGGAATCGGAGCCGGGCCTTCCTCGCCGGCCTTGGCAGAGCCCGCCCTCCTGTGCGGCCGGCACCGGCCACCAGGTGGACCAGGGAGCGGGGGGGGGGGCACTCCCGTAACCCCGCTTGCAGAGCTGGGGTCCAGCCCAGGAGACCCGAAGTTGCAGGTGAAGCCCACGGAAGCCGTGGGTGCGAGGGGCGGCGCCGGGCCCCAGTTCCCCACTGCCCCCAACCTGTGTCTACCTCTGACTTGCTTCACAGCTCGTTTCCCACGAGCTAGCCCGTGGGAACGTGCGGTAACCTGTGCAGTCTAGGTTGCACGGTGTCATTATATATTTTATAGGTCAAACATTAAGAAACAAAAAGGTGTCTGCATGCCTGTAATCCCAGCACGGAGTAGACTGAGACAGGAGGATGGTGAGTTTTAGGACACATACCAAGAAGGTATGTGTGTGTTTTGTGTGTGTGTGTGTGTGTGTGTGTGTGTGTGTGTGTAAAGAATGGCTTCCTGCACAATACCCAGTTTGAGGTGGGCAGATTCCAAGTGATAAAGTTCCTCCCAATTCACAGTTGACTGGAAAAATGATTTAAAATTACAAGTGGAGCCAGGTACCAGAGGCTCAAACTCCTCAATCCTGGGATATGAGGACCGTGATTCAAAGCCAGCTCAGGCAGAAAAGCCCATGAGCCTCTTACCTCCAATAAACTACTCAGAAAGAGCAAGAAGTGGCACTGTGGCTGAAGTGGTAGAGGACTAGCCTTGAGCACAAGGATGCTCAGGGTCATCACCCAGGCTCTGAGTTCAACCCCACTCCCCACCCCCAAATAAAATTACAAATGGGCATCAGGCATGGTGGTACATGCCTGCAATCCCAGCTTTCAGGAAGCTGAGGCAGGAAGATTGGGTTGGAGATTGATCCGAGAAGCTGTCAGAGACACATGATGAAGACAGATGACAGACAGGTAAATTACCAGCAGCAGAGGAACATTAAAAGGCTTTCTCTCTGGAGTAGCTCAGGTGAAGGGAGTAGCTGGGATTTCCCAGGCTACTTGGGTTAGAGGCACACAGGGCTGTTACACATGCAGGCTTTGGGAGACTAGAGCCTCTTGGTACCATGGATTTCCCCTGTGGCTCTACAAGTGCCTGTTGTGTCTTTTGGGTCTGGGGAACTGAAGAATTTGGGGAGGGGCATAAGGCAGCTCCCTGTCCAGGAAGCTGGGCCTGGAGGCCAAGCTGCCTCGCTTTCCCAACTCTCCCAGGGAGCTCATCCAGGCCCATCCCAGGCTCTGAGGACCCAAGCTACCCCCAGCTGTCCTCACAGCACTTCAGTGAGGTTCTTGGGCCCCTGGATCCCCTCCAAGAGACATTGGTATCTTAAACAGGAACAAAAGGAAGGGGGCTTGGGAAGCAGAGCTGATTTTACCCCTCAAATAGTGGAGCGTTCCTTCAGCAGGGACAGGACAAGACGGCAGGACCTCCTGAGCTCGTGCCCACCCCTCTGAGCCTGGGACAGCCCCTCCTCCCAGCTCTCCACATCCCAGCTTAGACACCGTCACCTACAAGAACTAGTTTTTTTTTTTAATGTCTTCTGCAGGCCACAAGAGAAATGGAGACACTTAGTGAAGAACAGGTTTTTAAAAGTAAATTCGGGCCGGGCGCTGGTGGCTCACGCCTGTAATCCTAGCTACTCAGGAGGCTGAGATCTGAGGATCGCGGTTCAAAGCCAGCCCGGGCAGGAGAGACCGTGAGACTCCTATCTCCAATAAACCACCAGAAAACCGGAAGTGGCGCTGTAGCTCAAGTGGTAGAGTGCTCGCCTTGAGCTGAAGAGCTGAGGGACAGCGCCCAGGCCCAGAGTTCAAGCCCCACGACCGAAAAAAAAAAAAAAAAAAAAAAAAAAGTAAATTCGGAAGAATATATACCTGAAAATGGCACCCATATTTTTGGCAGCATTTTCTAGTCAAGCTGAACCAAAAAAAGAAAAAGCTAAGAGGGTTGAAGCCCTGGGCATTGAAGGAGAAAGCCAAGAGCACAGACTTCATCCTGATTCCATTTGCTTCTTGCTTTACATCCATGCACACAGCCCATCCCCACAACAGGAAGGCAATGTGGCAATATTCTGCAGACATAGCCACACTTCTTCATCCAGGTAGGACAGTGGCCCACGTGTGACACCTGCCATCCTGTGAGGCCCACGTGGCAGCTGGAAGCTGGCCCGGCTCCCTCCCTTGTAGTTAGAAAGTATGGCACAGATAGTCCAGTCTGGGATCTGTGTTCCTACCCCTGGGTCCCCCTGGGACAGCTCTAACCACTGCTGATCCTCCCCCCAGCTCCTCCCACAAGACTGTCCCCTGGACTTCTGCACACAGCTGGCCAATGCCCCATCCATAGCCATAGGACAGGTGTCCCGGATGACCCTTGTCCCCAAAGCAGCTGGTGATAGACCTCAAATCTGGAGGCCATTTCCATCTGGTGTGCATGTGGAAGCAGCCGTGTCTCCAGGGTATAGCCCCTGAGAGGTCCCAGTCCGTGTCTGTCAGGTGAATGGGTGTGTGTGGAAGCTCCAGCTGACACCATAGTGAGCAGCCACGGAGGAAAGGCTCCAAGGCTGAGCAGTGTGCTAATCACACATTAACAACAACAAAAATGAATTGTGGGCTGAGCTCCAAGCCCAGCCACAATTTTGAGAGCTGGAAGAAGCTACCGAGACCTGGATGAAGATCTGAAGTCTTATCTACTCTGAAGTTCTCTTTCCTTAGAATCAAAACCTAAGTGTGATCTATGACATCAGTTCTACTGAACCCTTAAATGTGCAACAGGATTATAGACTATGTCTATCATCCTAGCTACTCAGGAGTCTGAGATCTGAGGATCACAGTTCAAAGCTAGCCAAGGTAGGACAGTCCAGGAGACTGATCTCCAAGTAATCACCAAAACCCCAGAAGTGAGGTGTGGCTCAAATGGTAGAACACCAGCCTTGAGAGAAAAAAAAAGGTCCCAGGCTCTGAGTTCAAGCCCCTATACAGACACCAAAACAACAAAAAGAAAAAACAGTGCAGCAGGCCTACTGCACTATAGTAGTGATTTGTTCCTCAGACTGGGAAAAATGGGAAAACCCTTTCCCTGACTTTCTATAAGTGCACATGATCTACAAGCTGCCACACGTGGCGCTTTAAAATAATTATTAGTACCATTTCCTCAATGCTTGCTGAGTGCCTGGGATTGTATACTGCATGCTTTAGTTTATGTAAATCACTTTCCAAGGTCCCATAAATTAAACAGACTGGATTTAATCCCATAATAGCCTCTACCCAGTATTCCCCAAAATAAACAAACCCCCAAAGTTCTTTCTAAATTGGGGCAGTAGGGAGAGGAGGAGGAGACCAGTTTAGCACCATTCCCAGGAATATATTATCCAAGGGCTATGTGCAACTATTTATTACAACTAAACAAGCTAAAATTCCATTTCGCTGCCTCCTTTTACATGTTCAGTAGCCATATGTGGCTAGTGGCTGTCAGATATGGAATATTTCAACATGGCAAAACGTGCTACTGGACAGCACTGGCCTAGATACTGCCCCTCCACACCCAGGCAGCCCAGAACCAGGCCCTCTGTAGTCTAAGGAACACCATTCACCTCCCTCTCTGCCCTGCCCATGTCTGCACTCAGAAACAAGTGGTACAAGACCACATACAATTTTTAGCTCCAATACTCCTACCAGAAGGTCAAAGTATTTCTTTGCCAAATTCAAACCATGTTTGAAATGTTTCTGAAGCCCCTCTACCAGATCCCCTGCTAAGACCCTGCTGGGCACTGGACCTGCCTGCTCCTTGACATGGTATGCTTGTGGCCAGTGAGCAATTGCTTCTCTGGCTTTGTTAGGCCCCCTCCCCCCCCATGGCACCAGCAAGCCCTGAGCCTGGGTGCTCAATACCAGATCATCCCCAAGAGCCTGAGCACCTCACATGTGGACTTAACACTCACACTGCCTGGCAGAGGACAGCCACTGTTCAAGTAGTCTTTGTCTAGGTCATGTTCCTTAGCAACCAGACCAGGAACGCCAGCCCCACCCAGCTCATATGGGTTTGGCCATAGGTCCCCACTGCAAACCTGCACTCACCTGGCCGATGACCAGACAGAAGTCCTTTGAGGTCGTCACTTTCTTCCACATGGTTGACTGTGCTCCCCTCTGGACCCCTTCATCTCTGCAAGGCTGCACAGGATCGTGGATCATAAATGACAAGTCTGACTTTCTTGTGTTTGGTTTTATGATTTGTCTCTTTGCAATATTTTCTGACCTAGTTTTATGGCTTTGAAATAAAAGGCAATGGAAGTTGAAATGGACAATAACTCGACATTTTTGGAGAAGTCTGTGTTTGTAGCAGTGGATATGGATTAAGATAGCGGGAAGCCTGGGACCTGCTTCCAGTCTGTGCCACAATCTGTGGACAAGCCACAGCCTCTTTTCCAGTGGGTACAATAGTCTGTCTACAGTACTAACTACAGAGACTAAATAAGATGAAGAAAGCCTTGTTAATAAGGCTGGAGCTGGTGATGATTTGCCCAAGAATTGACCATATAGATTACACCAAATAGTGCATGGTATCAGAATAATTTTCTGTGAAGGTTCTTGAACAAGGGTAAAGACTATGTCTTTTTCATTCCAGGAGTCTGGTATCCTCAGAACCATGAACCTCAGATCTCAGACTCCTGAGTAACTAGGTTTACAGGCATGAGCCCAGCTGGCTCCATGTACCCTTTTATAATATGACCATGGCCAGAGGTTTTCCCAAGATGAAGAGATGTACACTAGATCTGGAGAGAGGAGTAACCAGAACCAGACTTATCCTTCTAGAACCATGCTGGACCCCTCCTTCCCATCTCCTAGCTACCCAACCCAGGCTCCTCAATCCCCACCCTCATCCTCTGTAACTCCCTCCCCTCTGGGAAGTTTCCATCTCAGGCTCAGGCAGCACCAGGAGTAGGACCTCAGTGAACCCTGCTGTGGAAGGGTGAGCAGCGATCTCTGGGAGGGAAAAGGCTCCTGGCACAAACTGGGGAAGAGACTTGAAGGGGAGGAGAGCAAAAGACCATCCACGCCAAGGAATGGGGGTGAGGAATTGCTGTGTGCATGGCAAAAGCTCCCTGCCCTAGTCTGGCGTGGATACATCCCTGGGGGTACACACACACACACACACAAACACACACACACACACACACACACACACACACACACACACACACACACACACACACACACACACACACCAGGCTTCAGCAATGGTGGCTCAGAAAGGACACTGTGACACCACGTGGAATATTCAGTCCTTCATTTTTCTTTCACAATACCAGGATGGGTAAAGATCCAAGTCAGCCACAGCCCCCCACTCCCTTGAGGCCAGCAAAAGCAGTGGCGACCGCTCTGTCCTGCCCAGCCACCTCCCAGAGCAGACACGCTTCCACTGAGACCACCAGTCTGCACCCCGGAACCATTACACCCAGGCCTGTTCTAGGCCCTGCCCCATCGTACCCCGCACCCTGGGCGGCAGTGTGCTCGGGATTGGGCACGGACCAGCAAACCGGGCAGCCCTTCCAGAAGTGGTTGCTGGGTGGCCGGTTAGTGCTGGCACTGTCCGTGGTGCTGGGGACGTGCTGTCCCTCCCTAGAGGCCGCCCTGCTCTTCCCACGGAACCGTCTGTCACCACCATGGGGACGCCCCGGCCACCCTGCAGCCCGGTGTGGCAGGCCGATGCCGCAGCTGGCTTATTCCACACCAGGAGCCTCTCCGAGGCCCCCCAACAGCCCTTCACTCCGCACCTGAAATGTGAGGATCTCCTGAGGCGTACAGAGGGGCCCGGCGCACCCCAGACGCATCCAGTGCTGATCTAACCTTCTTCCTCAGCACCCACCCCAGATGCCACCCGCGATGCTTCTGGAACTTTGACCCTTTTGATAGGGGCTCGCTCAAGGCGTGTTGAGAGCCAACGTTTCAGGCCATCCTCGGTCCCCCTACACACCACGCACGCGCACGCGCATCCCCGTGGTCAGTCAGGCAGGACCCGCATGCGCAGGCACACCTCCAGTAGGCAACCGGGCCGGACGCGCATGCGCACTACGGAGCCTCCTCGGCCGGGCGGGGCCGGGGCGCGGCCGCCACGCGGTGCACGCGCTGGTGCTTGAGCAGGTGCTGCTTCTGGCGGAAGCCGCGGCCGCAGGCGGCGCACAGGTACGGCCGCTCGCCGGTGTGGTTACGCCGGTGTCGGGTGAGGTTGGGCTTCTGGCTGAAGCGGCGGCCGCAGTCGGGGCAGGCGTAGGGCCGCTCGCCGGTGTGGATGCGCCGGTGGATGGTGAGCGCCGACCACCACGAGAAGCTCTTGCCGCACTCGGTGCAGATGAACTGGCGCTGCTCGCCGGGCCCCGCCAGGCCGCCGCGGCCCGGGCTCCACAGGCCTCCCGCCGCCCCTGGGGACCGCTGGGGCCCGCGGGGCGGGGTGGCCGAGTCTCGGGGCGCCTCGGGCCCGGGGGCCGGCGGCCTGGCGCCGGCGTGCGCGCGCGGACGGGCCCCGGGCAGGTGCGTGCGCTGGTGCTTGAGCAGGTGCTGCTTCTGGCGGAAGCGGCGGCCGCAGGCGGCGCACAGGTGCGGCCGCTCGCCGGTGTGGTTGCGCAGGTGGCGCGTGAGGTTGGGCTTCTGGCTGAAGCGGCGGCCGCACTCGGGGCAGGCGTAGGGCCGCTCGCCGGTGTGGCTGCGCCGGTGGATGCTCAGCGACGACCACCACGAGAAGCTCTTGCCGCACTCGGTGCAGATGAACTGGCGCTGCTCGCCCGCCGCCCCGGGGCGGCCCTGCGCCGCGCCCCGGGCCCCCGGCTGCCCCCACAGGTCCTGGCAGAGCCCCAGCCAGGCCCAGTCGGGGGGACCCCGCGGGACCCCCGAGCGCGGGGCCCGGGCGCCCTGGCGGCCGCGGGCGTGCGCGCGCTGGTGGATGCGGAGGCCCACCTGGTGGCGGAAGCAGCGCTGGCACTCGGGACACGGGTGGGTGGCGGGCCGGGCGTGGGTCTTCTGGTGCTTGAGCAGGTGCTGCTTCTGGCTGAAGCGCCGTGCGCACTCCGGGCAGCAGAAGGGCCGCTCGCCCGTGTGGTGCCGCTGGTGGCGCGCCAGGTTGGGCTTCTGGCTGAAGCGCTTGCCGCACTTGCCGCAGAGGTAGGGCTTCTCCCCGGTGTGGGTGCGCTGGTGGATCTTCAGGGACGACCACCAGCTGAACCTCTTCCCGCAGTCCACGCACACGAAGTGATCCTCGCCGGCAGCCAGCGCGGGGCTCAGGGGCGGGGCTCGGCCTGCCAGCCGGGCGTGCTGCTGCTCAGGCGCGGCCCACCGCGGCCCCCCAGTCTCCGGGGTCCGCAGAGCTCCAGGCCGCCCCATGCCCTGGCATGGCCGGAGGCCGCGGTGCTGCTGGAAAATGTTCTCCTTGTCCTTCTCCGCAAGCCCGGCCTGCGGGGCCGGCGTCTGCAGCAGCCTCTCCGGCTTCTCCTGCTTGATCATCACCGGCTCATCTCCTGCCAGAGGCAAAGCGAGAGGACCGGAGAGGTCACTGGCTGCCCGGCGGGGTGGAGGGAAAGAGCAGCACCCGGAAGGGCAGCGAAGAGCTGCAAAGAATGAAGGCAGAGAGATTTATATGGAGGAAAGGATCTGGGGAGGCGATGGGGAACAGCAGAAAGGATGTGACTAGGGACAGGATGGGGGGGGTGCAATTCAGGAAAAGTAAGATACGGGGATGTTTGTGATGTTACTGAAATGGAGTCCCGCCAGCTCAGCCACCTGACTTCTCTTACCCAGGCCTAGGATGTGCTTTTTAGAGAAACCACCGAGTGAAGTCTCCTGCCTGATCCATGGAAAAAGGTTGGCCAATTTTCTTCTTTCCTGTTTTGTTTGTGTGGGCCAGTACTGGAACTTGAACTCAAAGCCTGGGCACTGTTCCTTAGCTTTTCACTCAAGACTGATGCTCTACCACTTAAGCCAAAGCTCCACTTCCAACATTTTGGCCATTAATTGGAGATAAGAGTCTCCAGGACTTCACTGCAAGGGCTGGCTTTGATCCATGATCCTCAGATCTCAGCCACCTGAGTAGCTAGGATTACAGGCGTGAGCCACCAGTGTCCAGCCAAATTGGACACTTTCCTTTTTTAAAAGAAAATTGTTGTGGCTGGGCACTGATGGCTCAAACCTGTAATCCTAGCTACTCAGGAGGGTGAAATATGAGGATCAAGGCTCAAAGCCAGCCCAGGCAGAAATGTCCGTGAAACTCATCTCCAATAAAACACCAGAAAACCGGAAGTGTCGCTGTGACTCAAGTGGTAGAGTACTAGCCTTAAGCGGAAGAGCTGAGGGAGAGTGCCCAGGCCCAGAGTTCAAGTCCCACTACCGACAAAAAAAAAAAATTATTGTAAAGGTGATGTACAGAGGGGTTACAGTTATGTAAGTCAGGTAATGAGTACATTTCCTTTTGAACAGTGTCACTCATTCCCTTGTTATTTCCCAGTTTTTCCTCTCCCAACCCGTGTAGTATCACTGCTGAATCAGTTCATACTTTGTCCCACCATTTCTGTGCTTTCCCTCCCCTCCCCAAAACAGATAGACTCATATACAAGACAAAAGGTAGTACAGAAATCAAATACAGTGACAAAAGGGAATAAATTAAAGGGAGGAAAAAGAACCACTAAACATACTGAAACAGGTGCTCAAAAACTGCTGGAAAAAACACTGACTACTTACTTAGGCCCATGAATTAAAAGTAGGCGAGCAGCTTGTCATCCCTGCGTCTTTGTCCTTTGCCCTGAGCCATTCTTTTTTGCAGGCAAATTGAAGCCATCTTGAAATCCACAAAGCAAACAGGTGGACGTGTCACCATGACACCAGTTATCAACAGTTCATTGCAAGAAGGCCCGACCAGACCAACCCTGAAACAATGGGCTGAGCAACTACCTCTGATGCCACCCCACACGTGCTCATGATTGGGTCTGTTTAACTGCATACCTCACGCCCTGCCCCTCTTTGTCTATGTAAACCTATAGCTCATGGCTGACTCCTGAAAATGAAGGTGGGCTAAAATGTGTCTTCCCATGGCTGCCCATGCCATATAATAAACATCCTTTCCCTACCATTACCGTGTCTCTTTCTATGGCATGTGGCGGTGATGGCCAGATCTGACTCGTGGAGTTCCTGGAGTTTGGTCTAGGTCTACAACTGCTCCACGACAGGAGCTACCGTGTGGGAAGACATCATCTGTTTGGCAGCTTCGCCATTCATTAATAAAACCAAGGATGAGATTAGCCAAAAAGGCCTCAGCACAAGAAACAGGTGTTGCCTTGTCCTCAAATTCCACGCAAGTCCTTTCTCACAGGGCAACCTGCACCACCCTAGCTCACATCGCACATCCCTGGTCCACAGGTCTCCAGAAGTTCTCAGAGATGCAAAAACCAAAATGAAAGTTACCTGCTCACTGAAGAATATGTGCTATATAATTCCATTTATATGCACATCAAGCTGGCAAAAATCATCTGAGTTAGCAGCTAGGGAGGTGGAGACATTAAGGAGGCCTGGGTTCTGAAGGGTGGGCAGTGTTCTTTCTTGATGGGTGCCAATCACAGAGTCTTGTGCTTCTTCACTTTGGAAGATTTTAGGGAGCCCTGGGTCTTATTTCAATAAGAGTTCACACACAAGAAAAAGTGAGTGGAATAAAACACTTGTGGACAAAGAAGAGAAATACCTCTAAGCCACAGACATCAGCATTGCAAAAGCAATAAAATAAACCCAGCCAGGTGCCAGTGGCTGACGCCTGTAATCACAGCTACTCAGAAGGTTGAGATCTGAGGATTCCAGGTGAAAGCTAGCCCAAGCAAGAAAGTTTATGAGACTCCTATCTCTAACCACTAAAAAGCTAGAAGTAGAGCTGTGGCTCAAGTAATAGCGTGTTAGCCTTGACCAAAAAAAAGATTATCCGGGCCCCAAATTCAGCCCCAGTACCAACACAAAAATTAACCCAAAAAAGGAAAAAAGAATAAAGATTACAGATAAAAATAAAGATTGCAAAAGAATTTTTTTTTGTTTGAATTCAGAGCCTGGCCCTGAGCTTCGTTTGCTAAAGGCTAGGACTCTACCACTGGAGCCACAGTGCCATTCCGGCTTTTTTTTTTTTTCTGTGTATATGGTGCTGAGGAATCGAACCCAGAGCTTCATGCACGCTAGGCAAGCATTCTACCACTAAGCCACATTCCTAGCCCTACAAAAGTATTTTTTAAAAAATCTATAAATTATGTCCAGATTTCACATCAACAAATTTGAATACACAAGATAGATGATCTTGTAAGATAATATGAATCAAAATTGACTCAAGAGTAGGTAGAAAGTCTGAGTATATGAACAAAAGAATTGAGGAAGCCAAAGTTTAACCCCAAAATAGGGTCATATGCTGACTGCATCAATAGGTTTTACCAAAAATTCAAGGGGAGGACTATGTCTAGCAATGAAATTATTACAGTAACCAGAGGAAAGGAAAGCAGAGAGGTAAGTCTATTAAATCCAGTATAGCTCTAGTGTTGAAACAAAACAGGGTCAGGCAAGAGATTACAGCCTTATTGTTCGGTGAGTAGACTCAAATCTCAGCAAATCAAGTTCAGCATTTATTAATAGCTTACCAGGACCTTGCTGGTATTTTCCCTGGTAAAGCAAAACTGGCTTTATAAGATTCATGATAGAACTTTATTAAAAGGAAAACACTGGCCAGGGACACTGCCCAGTGGTAGAGCACTTGCCTAGCATGCACCTGCTCCTTCCATCCTCAACACTGGAATCAGCCAATAAACGGAAAGCCTCATACCATTCTCAACAGGTATGAAAAAGCCATATGATAAAAATCAAACATTCTTTTGTGAGAAAAAGGAGGAGGAAGGGATAAAGGAAGGAATTAGCAAACCAGAAGTATAAGCAACCTTTCTAGAGTTGGCAAAAGGTATATGCTAGAAATTATAGTAAACATTACAACCAAATGTGAAAGATCAGAAGACAATTAGAGTTAGGAGCAAAATAAGAATACTCATGAGGCCCAGCTTAGTGTTATAGTACCTGCCTAGGAAGTGCGAAGCCCCAGTACTGCCACACCCCAAAAAAGCCTTTTTAAATACAAACCATAAAGACCAAAATATAAAAGACATAAGAAAGGCACTGGTAGCTCATACCTGTAATCCTAGATTCTTTTTTTTTTTTTTTTTTTTGTCGGTCGTGGGGCTTGAAAATCCTAGATTCTTAGGCGGCTGAGATCTGAGGATCATAGTTCGAAGCCAGCCGAGGCAAGAAGAGCATGAGACTCATCTCCAATTAGCCACCAGAAGACCAGAAATGGAGCTTTGGCTCAAAGTGGTAAAGCCAAGTAAGAAGGTGAGGCCATGAGTTCGCGCCCCAGTACCAGCACACACACACACACACACACACAGAGACAAACACAATAAATATAACTAAAACAGAAATGACAGTTTGGAGCAGCACTTTCCAATAGAATGTTCTGCAGCACTGGAAATGTTTTGCCCACTCTAACATGGTACCTTGTACAACGTGGTAACCAGATACTTGAAATGTGACTAGTGCGACTTAGGAATTGTTTTTTAAATGGAAGCTAATTGAAATATACACTTAAAGTTCCATGGTCATATGTGGCCAGCAACCACATCATGACCAGCACTAGCTTGGGAAAATTATTTGCTGACCTATAATCAACAAATGACTAATATCCAGAACACAAGGATTCTGCAGCTCCGATGCAGAGTTTTCACCTCCCCAATCAGCAGCAAAACACAAGAGTGCAGCATCTTTGCAGCCATTGCACCAGCAAAAATGGAAAAGGCGGGTAATACTTCTGCCTGATAGTATACATAGATGTATGGATTTGAGCAAGCACAGCCAGAGACATATCCCGAGGTTCTGTGCTAATTGAAATTATCCTTTCCACCTAGCAATTTTGCTCTAGATATTAAACCTAAGAAATACATGCATGTGCAAAGAGGAATGCCCAAGAATACACACTCAAATGCTAATTGTAATTAGCAAAGAATAGGGAAAAGCCCTTTAATATTTATTTACAATAGTTTTCTAAAGTATTTATTTGTTTACCGCCAGTCCTGGGGCTTGAATTCAGGGCTTGGGCACTATCCCTGAGCTTTTGTGCTCAAGGCTAGTGCTCTACCACCTTGAACTACAGCTCCATTTCTGGCTTTTGGGTAGTGACTTTGAAATAGGAGTTCCTACCCAGAACACAGATGTTCCTACTTGGGCTGTCTTTGAACCAAAACCCTCAGATCAGCTTCCTGAATAGCTAGGATTACAGGTGTGAGCTACTGGCACCTGGCAACAAGAGTTTGTTTCTGTTTTTCTTTTTTAATGCATAATATAAAAAAAGACCATAACAAAAAGATTGAATATATATATATATATATATATATATATATATATATATATATCCCATGAAAAGATTCCCAAAACATGTTAAAAGAAAATTATATAAATAACCTGATCCAGTTTGTGAAAAATAAAACTGAGGGGCTAGGATGGTGACTCAGTGGTAGAGTGCTTGCCTCCCATACATGAGGCTCTGGGTTCAATTCCTCAGCACCATATAAGCAGAAAAGGCCGGAAGTGGCACTGTGATTCAAGTGGTAGAGCGCTAGCCTTTAGCTGAAGAGCTCAGGGTCAACGCCCAGGCCGAGTTCAAGCCCCACAACCAACAAAAACAAAAAACTGAACCAGGCATCAATGGCTCAAGTCTGTAATCCTAATTATTCAGGAGACTGAGATCTGAGGATTGTGGTTCAAAGCCAGCTGAGGCAGGAAGTCTGTGAGACTCTTTGTTGTTGGTGTTGGTTATGGAGCTTGAACTCAGGACTCAGGGCCTGGATGCTGTGTCTCTGAGCTCTTTTCTCAAGGCTTGTGCTCTACCATTTTGAGCCACAGCACCACTTGCAGTTTTCTGTTAGTTAATCGGAGATAAGACTCTCATGGACTTTCCTGCCTGGGCTGACTTCAAACTGCAATCCTCAGATCTCAATCTTGTGAGTAGTTAGGATTACAGGCACTGGCCACCAGCACCCAGTTTCCTTGAGACTCTTATCTCCAATTAGCCATCAAAAAGCTAGAAGTTAATCTGTGGCTCGTGTGGTAGAGCACAATCCTTGAGCAAAAAAGCTAAGAGACAGCATCCAAATCCTGAGTTCAAGCTCCAGAATCAGCACACAAAAAATAAAATAAACAATGTCTTTGTATACATGTGTACTTACATGATCTAGGACAATGGCTACCAGCCCCAAGATACTGGTCACTTTATGTGTGTCGAATTTATATAGATGAAAATACTCAAACATGACGATCTTAACATCTTCAAAACTTTTTAATAATCTAAAGAAAAGCCCTAGGATCAAAGGGTCCTGCTCCCCTCCATGGCCCAAGGGACCATCATGGTACACGGGGTCATGGGAAAAGCTTGCCAGAAGCTGGTTTCTTTCCTGACAAAACAACTCCAGGGGCTGGGATAGAGCTCAGTGGCAAAGTGCTTGCTTAGCAAGTAAAATGTCCATCCTCAGTAAGCTCAAAGATAGCGCTCAGGCCCAGAGTTCCAGGACTGGCAAAAAAAAAAAAAAAAAAAAAAAAAACTCCAGAATGCTTGCTCTATGCTTGGTCATGAGAAATCATTTCAGTTTAAGAGTCATAATTTGAAAACAAAAGTAGCTATTTAAATTATGCATTGGCAGGAACTGAAAACCCATGCATAATGAGTTGAATTGATTTTAGGGCTGTTTTCTCAGCTAAAATGAAATGTTGGCCAAGGGATGCGTCTGGCACTAGGGGTCCAAATTGACACTTGTTCGTGAATCCAAGATACATTCACACAAGAAGGGACAGCTGTCCCTGAGTGACATGGTATCTGTTCATGCTCCCGAGTCTGTGCCTTGCCAGGTTAAACTCAGCGCTGACCTGCAGTAGGTGGCTGGCGGCTTCAGGACACCGGGTCAGAGCTTTCCACCTGCCGAAAGGCGTCCAGGGAATAGAAAACCAGAACAGGTCCCAGCAAGCCCTACACCTGAGAAACGCAGTGAACTTGAACTTCAACCTGCCCCACAGCGTATGCCCTTAGGGCTCAGAAGGGACCTAGGTAAGAAAAGGAAACCCCTCCCTCAGAATAAAAGAATATTTTAGCTAGCCAGGGTCTCATGACTACAGGATGCTGAGATAGAAGGATTGTGTTTTGAGGCCACCCTAGGCAGAAAAGTTCATGAGACCTGCCCCCCCCCAGTTGGGTACACGCCTGTCATCCTAGCTATGTGAGGCTGGGATTCAGAAGACTGTGGTTCCAGGTAGCCCAGGTTGAAAAGTCCTTAAGACTCCATATCAACAAAGGCTGCCACCTCCTAGCTACTCAGGAGGCTGAGGATCATGGTGTGAAGTCAGTCGAGGCAGGAAGTCCATGAGATTCTCATCTTTACCAAAAAGTTGAAAGTGGAGCTGTGGTCCAAGTGGTAGAGAACCAGCCTTGAACAAAAAAGGCTAAGGAGTAGCACTCAGGCCCTGAGTTTAAAACTCACACATACACACACACAGAGAGCTGCATGTCAACCCTGTCATCCTAGCAACCAGCTGCCCACCCAGGCAGAAAGCAAGACCCTACTCTCAAAAATAACCACTACAAAAAAGAGCTAACATTTTTGTGTGTGTGGCTCAGCAATAGAGCAATTGCCTAGTGAACACAAGCCCGGAGTTCAAATGCCAAGACTGCCAAAAGAAAGAGAACATTTTAAATGGCTCAGATAAAATAACTGTGTTACATTAAGACTGCTTGGGTACTCGGAAGTGGCGCTGTGGCTCAAGCGGTAAAGTGCTTGCCTTGAGCTGAAGAGCATAGGAACAGTGCCCGCGCCCAGATTTCAAGCCCCGAGACCGACAAAAAAAAGAGAAAGAAAAAAAGATTGCTTGGGTACTAAGTTCCTGGGATGATGAAAATGATCTGCAAGTAGTTGACAGTGATGAACACACAGCAGTGTCAATGTGCACAGTGCCACCAAACTGACACTTAAAAAGGTTAACATGGACTGGGAAGGTGGCTCAGTGGTAGAGTGCTTGCCTTGCATGCATGAAGCCCTGGGTTCAATTCCTCAGCACCACATAAACAGAAAAAGCTGGAAATGGTGCGATGGCTCAAGTAGTAGAGTGCTAGCCTTGAGCACAGAGAGGCTCAGGGACAGTGTCCAAGCCCTGATTTCAAGCACCACGACTGACAAAAACATTAATTAATTAAAAACACCTGACTTAAAAGAAGTAAGTTCTCAATTATCTGACAAATGTGGCTACCATAGAAGGTATCATCCTCTGAGCTGAGCAAGCAGGCTGCCTGAGGGGAGGAGCACGGCTGAGGCTAGCCCCACTGCCACCTAGGTCAGTTTCTGACTCTTCCCTAAATTCACAAGCTGTGCGGGACAGCACTGTGGGAGGACCAAGTCCCCGGCAACCAGAGGCTCCTCATGCCCTAGTAGGATCCTAATGGGGCTTATCTGGGTAAAAGAAAGGTCCTTGGACCAAACTATTCACTAGTACATGTAGCACATATTCTAGGCTTTACGGTAATCACCTTAATGTCTGTACCAAACTGTGGCTCCCAGTTTCAAAGTGACTCAGCCCAGCCTGCTTTCCATCCATCATGGTGCTCCTTTCTATCTATCAATGGTGCTCCCCTTTCCATCCAGTGCTCCCCTTTCCTGCACCATGCTCCCCTTAAATCCATTAGTGCTCCCCTTAACCCATCAGTGCTCCTGTTTCTTCCCATCATGGTGCTCCCCTTTCCACCAGTGCTCCCCTTTCCATCCACAAGTGCTCCCATTTCTACCCATCACAGTCCTCACCTTTCCACTCTAAAAGCTCCCTCTGGAGTTTGTTGCTAACATTTATCTTTTACCCAGTTACAGCCTGACTTTTGTCCCAGTCTTGGGAGATTCTCCTGGGAGGGCCAGTGGCTTTCCCGGTGGAAATGGGGTCCATGGAGCAACTCCCCTGGGAGGAGGGGAGGGAAACAGAAACTTGAGTGGCACAGGGAAGGGGGAGGGGCGGGGCAGGGCTCTCAGGCTGTCTGGGCCTGCCCTCCCACCCAGGCCCTTGTAGAAGGCCCAGAGATACTCTGCAGCTCAGCCATACAGGCCTATACCAAAAGCAGGGGGCGCTGCCCACAGGTACTAGGCCGCTCCAGCTGGGTGCTAGACTCTGGCCAAGAGCACGTGACCAGGTGTGAAAGCTTTTCACTCTAGGTAGCACTTGCCTAGATACCAAAATTCCCTGCAGAGTGTCATCAGAGCCAGCACAGCTGCTGAATGACCCCTGGACTCCCGGCCCAGCTCTAGGGCCCGGAAGACACTCCCAGACCATAGAGCTGGGTTCAACCAACTAACTGTCCCACCCAGAGGGCCAGGCTGACCCCAGAACTGCCTTAGCACTCCACTCTAGCAGCTAAAAGACAGCTTGAGCCAGGCACTGGTGGCTCATGCCTGTAATCCTAGCTACTCTGGAGGTTGACTGATACCTGAGGATCTCAGTCTGAAGCAAGCCAGGGCTGGAAAGGCCCTAAGACTCTTATCTCCAGTTAACCACCAAAATGTCACAAGTAGAGTGGCAGTGGTAGAGCACAAGTGGTAGAGCCCCAGCCCTGAGCAGAAAAAAACAACTAAGGGACCATGCCCAGGCACTGAGTTCAAGTCCCCAGTACCAGCACCAAAAAAATACCTGGAGGAGTTGTGAATGGAACTCTGTGGTAAAGTGCTGCACAAGTATGTGCAAGCCCTGAATCCAATCCCCAGCAACATGCACACACGCGCGCGTGCACGCACACACACCACAGAAACATCTGGAAGGCAGGCCTACCCTCACATTTCTTCAATCAGTGGCCCTTCTTTCGAAGCCCCCATCCATAAGCTAGCTACACCTTACTTCTAGGGCCTCTCATGGCCAGCCCCTTTGTGAGGAATATGCCGGCGGTCCAGCCCAGTTCATCCAGCATTTATCCCCGCTACCCTTGCTCCTCTTTGGAACATTCCTGACCAGGTCTGTGCAAGCGCAGCACAGCAGGGGAGAGAGAGAACATGTGTGACTTGTGCCCTAAATGTGCATGGCACCAACGGGCATGCGTGGCTGTGAGTTGTGGCTCTGAGATGAACCACCACGGTGGGGACTGCCTCTCCACCGGTGGCATCTGTGTCCCCTCAGCCCCAAAGAGACTCTAAGCCACATCCAGGATGCTTGGGGAAGGGGCTCTTCTGCCCCCACTGAGCTAGAAGTGGGGACAGGCATGTGAGAACTGAAGTGGACCTGGAGATGGGGCCCAAGCTGGTCTGATTCCTTTTTGAGCTTTGCCTTTGTTTTAGGGATTTCAGACTCCATGGGCCTAGTTCCCAGAATGAAAAAAATGCATCTGGTCCCCCTCCCCTGAACAACCTAACCCACCCTGGATTGTTGAGTTAAAGACTGACCCATAAAACAGACAGGTTGTAATCTGGCTCCAACTGGCAACACCACTTGCTTATGGTAAACCCTGCCTTTTGCAAACCAAAAGGTAGACCGCACCTTACCCACTAAATTTGGGTGCTATTTCAAACCAAGGTGATAGGCTGGTTTAAACAGCCATTACAAACAAACTGTAACCTCATTGGCTACCTGTGTGTGGTCTGGTATGACTGTACAATCCTTTGTGTGTGTTACCATCCCATTGGACACCTGAAGCTCAACCTCATGGATTTTGCCTTGAAAATCCAAAGCATGGGGGCGCTCCGGGTTGCAGTGTCAGCTCTCAAGCCTGTGCTGCTGCCCTGGCTGGTCAGTGTAGGAACCGTCTCCATAAAGTTGCTTCTTTGTTAACAGCTTTGTTGCGGTGGGCTCTGTCACTCCGGACGACTAGGTGGGCTTGCCTGCCTGAGGAGGGGTCTTCCTACTACAAGAACTACTCACTCTAAAGAAAAATCACTTTCTCTGGGCACAGAAGAAAAACATACCTCCTTTTGGTGAGTTCTGGCTCTCTGCTTCTGAGACACATAAATGGTTTCAAAAGCTAAACAAGCCTCCAGCCAGTTTTGCAGTTCTAGAGCCAGGGAGCATCTATTTAAAATGTCAACATAGAGGAAGGAGGGGATATCCCCGGGAGGGGAGGACCCCTGACTTAGGGATGTGCCTCGCTCATAAAATTATGAGTTAATTTTCCTTTGGAGAGGGCGGCCTGGTGAGTGTAGGATGCGCTGCGTGTGCCTTGAGGACCAGCCCGTTTATGAGGCACGCGGGCAATGGGTTCCTGCCGGCTGTGACGGGCACAGGGTCCTTTGGGCTGGCCATCTCAGCAGGTTGTCAGGACATCATCACATTCTTCTAATGCTTATTCAGAAACCTCCTTTCTCTTTCTCAATACCTTCACCTTCCCAGAGCTGCACGGTGTGAAGTAGATTTGATTTTCAATTACTTCCCCTCTGGGGATCCATCCGGTCCTCCCACTGTGTTTTCTGGGCAGCTGAAGCCTGCTGGGGGCAGCAGAAAGAGGAAGTACCGCCCACCTGAGAGGCTCCACTGCCCCCTGGGGCTCCTCTCTCCTCCAGGCCCCAGGATGTGGCCTCCAGCATTCACTCTCCCTGCCTGGAGTTAACATCTAACCCCTCAGGCCAATATCCTAGCTACCCTGGAGTCTGAGATTTGAGGATCATTGTTGAAAGCCTGCCAGGGCAGGAAAGTCTGTGAGACTCTTCAATTAAGCACCTCCACCACCACCCCAAAAACAGCCAGAAGTGGAGCTGTGGTTTCTATGGTAGAGTACTACTATACATAGAGTGTTCAAGCATAGAAAAAACTAAGATCACATCTAGGCCCTGAGTTCAGGCCTAGGACCAAGGGGGGGCGGGGCACGGAGACGCCCTCCTCCGAAGTCCACAGTCTGAGGCCTATGGGAGCACAGGCCAAGGGCCCTGGGGCCACAAACGTGGAGCAAGGACAGAGGCCAAGACAGCATCTGCAACACACCTAACCCAAGACAACACCAGAGTCGTGTTTGCCTTCCTGGCTCCCAAGAGCTGTTAAGACCCAGAGTCTCCTCAGGTAACCGGCGGGCTTTGATTCCTGATTCCTGCTAACCTACCCAGAACACTGCTGCTGTAGCATCACCCCCCATGCCAGAGTGAGGAGCACAGCCTGGCTCCTATGTAGGAAGAGAAGTGTACATGGAAGGCAGGGATGAGCTAAGACGTAGGAGGTCAGAAATGGAGAACAGGCCCTGTCTTCCAGGATCCGCGTCCAGCTGTGTGATGATCTGATCGGATGTGCAGACACTCAAAAGTTAAATAGCTGGGCCGGGCGCTGGTGGCTCACGCCTGTAATCCTAGCTACTCAGGAGGCTGAGATCTGAGGATCGCGGTTCAAAGCCAGCCCGGGCAGGAAAGACCGTGAGACTCCTATCTCCAATAAACCACCAGAAAACCGGATGTGGCGCTGTAGCTCAAGTGGTAGAGCGCTCGCCTTGAGCTGAAGAGCTGAGGGACAACGCCCAGGCCCAGAGTTCAAGCCCCACGACCGACAAAAAAAAAAAAAAAGTTAAATAGCTGGAACTAGAAACACTCATCTCCCCCTTGACGGCCACATTCTGAAGAAATGCCAGAACTGCCCTGGCTGCCAACCTGGCTGAATCATCTCCCCTCCCCTAACGCACTCTGTGCCTGTAAAGAGACAGCCTGTGACCAAGGGCCATATTGGGTGTCGATGGATCTGGGAACACAGATGCTATTCAAATCCCCTATCTTGTGACTCAAGATAAGATTGCTGGGCTGGGAAGGAGGCTCAGTGGTAGAGTGCTTGCCTCATGCATTCAAGGCAAGAACTCTACCACTGAGCAACCTTCCCAGCCCAGAGTACTAGCCTTGAGCAAAAAGAAGCTCAGGGACAATGCCTAGGCCCTGAGTTCAAGCCCCAGTATTGGAAAAAAAAAAATTCTCTCCCACCTCACCTCCATTTTTTCACAAAGAGCCCCTTCCCCTGCTCCCATCCTGCACTTCCCCAGGTGAAACGAACCACCCCTGACCTCTGCCCACCTGACTTCACTTTTCTGCCTGATAAAGGGGGACCTTAGATATGGGGGAGACTTTCCCTTCAGCCCACCTGAAGACTTGGTGCCCTTCCCAGGTTTTCATTCTGAATAAGAAACTGTTGGTCTGTTCACCTGCCAGCTACTTTTCTTTGCTCATCCTCCTGGTATAGAAATATTTTCCTACAGACACGCCCTGGGGGAGCCGGGCCCAGGACAGCCTCTGCGCATGGACAGCCCTTCCAGGTCCCTGCACACCACCCGAGCCCCTCACCAAGCTCCTCTCTTATTGCCCTGGCTCTGCTGTGCCACTTGGATCATCCCTCCTCACCCCCTTCCTGAAGTGTTGTCTAGCAGACAAAGAAACTCAGGAAGCAAGGGATCCGGCTCCCTGCAAACTCATCCCCAGCAGGACACTGGTGCTAAGCAAATGCAATCTCCCCCCTCCTCCATCCAGTCTTCACACTGAAGATAGCCTAGTCTACCAGCAGGGCTCTAACCCCAGCCCTGACACCCCTCTTCACAGCCTACAAGTACTGTATCCCTTTAAGAGAAGGTACATACATGACTATATATGACTTACTGAGGAGGCACTGGCGGCCAAGACAAAAATAAACTATCAGAACCTCAGTTTCGGAAATTTAACTTTTATACCCCCAGAATCATTTAAGTCCAAATACATTTAATTTAACATCCAGCATCTCAATCTGGCCACATTTAAATACTCAACAGCCACGTGTGCTAGCACTCCTATAATGGATGGTGGTCATCCATGTCTTCCTGGAGGTAAATTCCAGGAAGCCAGGGACCTTGGCTGGCCGGATCTGAGGTGCAAGGGTTGCTCAGTACATGCTGAACTGATCGGTTAAGTGAGCCGTGGACTCTGAAGGGGTCACTGCTCTTGTTCCTTTTTCTCTGTCACTAACAACAAATCCCCCAGGAGGAACCAATTTTCTGTGCCTAGGAAAGGATTTTCGGTTGGTAACAGTGCTATTTCCACTTTAAATAGATGACCAAAAGCATATGGGAAACCAATATAAACACCAAGTGCACACACAAACACACCCAGCTTCAACTGTATCCAAACCGGCTCAATTCATGAAAAGGTCAGAGCTGCAGAAATTCAGATTCGGCACAAGGGAACACCTAAACCAGCTGCACAGCAGCCCCAGCCATCACTGAACCTTCCTACCCCCCAGACTTTCCTTTGGAATCTGGAGAACACTAAGGAGCTATGCGGGTGGGCAGAGCTTCAGCCACAGCCTGACTGGCAGAGCTGGCCATTTCTAACCTCCAGGTGATCCCAGCCCAACCAGGAGAGCCTCTCCCCATCCCCAGCCACCAGGCATGCCTGGATCCTTCCAGATGGCTTCACTGTGCCATCACATCACCCACTCTGCATCTCTAACCCTTCACGCCCCTCCCTGACCCCGCATGCAAGCAGATCACAGCCAGGGAGCTCCATCTGCAAGACTTTAATGCCAACATCCCTTAGAGGACCTGTCTGGGCTGAGGTCTTATCTCTCACTTAGATAATTCTAACAATTTTATGGCTTATCTTCCTCTTCAATCCATCTGCCACCAAAGACCCAAACCAATTTTTCTGAAGTTGAAACTTGGACATAGTACTCTCTTACATACTCATCACACCGATTTGGCTAAAAAATGTCTCGGTAAGACCATTCAAAATCTGGCCACCTCTCCCCCATGCACCTCAAAGCAATATGAAGTTCAGGACAAAACATGAAAGGGCCTTGTCCAACTTGTCCTTTCTCAGACCAGATCAGGGATCACTTTGCCCAGAACACCTTTTTGGAGACAGCAGACTGTTCAAAAGTCCCTGCCCGGGTACCAGACTCTGGCATAGCAAGCCATTACGAAAAATGGTTGTAAAGGGAAGATGAATAAAAAAAATGTCAGTCCACAACACATTAGAAGCATGGAATCATGGAACCCTGGAAGTGAAAGGAAGTAAAGCCATGTAGTCTGGTCATGATGTACGTGAGTGAGGAACTCAAGAACGTCGAGGGTGGAACCCGGATTGCCCCTGGTCTCCAAACCTGAGCCATGAACACTCAGCCTCGGGGACCCCAGTCTGGATTCCACCTTGCTCCACCGGCTCCCCTCTACTTCCCACCCCCTTTTCAGAGGAAGAAGCCCCGCCCGGCCTCATCCACCCGATCAAGACCTGGAGGAGTGTCCCCATCCCCACACACACTGTTGTAACTTTGGGGTGCTTCCCTCTTCTGGTTAACCTCCCATCCTTCTCCCAGCTCATGAAATCACACCTTTATAGATCACCTACTATGCACCCCTCTGCAGCCAGCCCTGGTGGCCCTGCCCCCCAAAGCCGGGCGGACCCCGGGTGGCGTAAGGGGGCCGCGCGCGGGTGACCCTCCTCCCCTTCCGGGTGACCCTCGTCCTCCCTCCCTGAGCTCGCAGCCCCGGCCGCCCCTGCCCCCGTCCCCGCCCCCGGCCGGGGTCGCTCCCGCTGCGTGGTGTGGTGGGCGGAGAAAGTTTGGGGCCCGGGCTCGCCCGGGGCGCGCAGGGCTCGGGCACCCGCCCGTCTCTCGCTCCAGCCCGGAGCAGGGGAGCGGCGCGGGACTGCGGGGCCGGGCACCGGGCCATCCTCGCCCGTCCCCTCCCCTCCCCTCCCCGAACGCGCAGGGCCCAGGAGGGAGGGGGCGGGGATAAATAAATACCTTTGACTTTGTAGCTAAGGTTAACGGAACGGCCGCCCCAGGGGCGCCTCGGGCACCGGGCTCCCCGCCCTGGCCAGTCCCGGGGCAGGCGGGGCGGGCGCGTGGGCCTGATTGGCTGGCAGGCCCGGCTGTCCGCCGAGCCGCCGGGCCATCTGATTGGCTGCGTGACTCAGATGACCCGCTTGGCCCAATCAGAGAAGCCGCGGGGCGGCTCCTTTGTTCTCTCGAGCCAATAGCCGGGGTGGGGGGGTGACCTCTCCGCGCGGGCTCGCGTCCCGGCGCGGTGAAAGCGGGGCGCTGCCGGCTGTGCGGGTGCTGGGATGCGGGCTGCCGGTAGTGGCCGCCCGGGGAGCCCTCCGGGTCACCCTAGGTCTGACTCTCGAGGCCTCTGTGAGCGCGGAAGCGTCCGAGCCTGATGCGCGCGTGCTGGCCGGGTGGTTGATTCTGCGAGTATCTGCTGCGCGCCCCTGCGTGCCAGCCCCCTGCGGGTACTGGGAGGCCGGGGCCCGACCGGGTGCCCGCCCGGAGCGGCCCTCCGCGCGCACGTCTGTGCAGGAGCTTGGCCGACCGTGGGCACCGCTCCGCACTGGGAATCCTCGCGGTTGCAAATCGCTTTGTTACTGTTATCTTTCCGTGGGAAACTGCCGTGGTTGTAAACTGCTCATTCTCTTGCCCTCCGAGGGTGACCGGTATCCTCAGGGTCTGCGACTGCTCCCCACCGGCACCCTCTCCCAAGCCAAGCCCGACTATAAGAACACCTGGAATTGTGCAGTCGGGACTCGGAGACTCGGGAGCGCGGGCTCCACCGAGTCGCCACTGCTCCCAGTGTTTCGCTGGGTTTCTCCACGCTCGGTTCGTTTTTCGGGAACACGCCTACCTGGGTGTGGCCCTTTCCCGTCACCTTTCTCCACCCGCCCCGCTGGCCGCAACTCCTGCACGAGCCGCGCGGGCCGCAGGGGCTGGTGACAGGTCTTTGGACCTCTCCAGAAGAAACCTTGGGAACCAGGGCATTCCGCTCCATGGGTTCTAGCTGAGGAGTTTAAGTTGCCAGGTCTACGTTCACTGCGAATTCAAGAAATCTCAGGCCAGCAGCGCAGCCTGATCCAGAAAAACAAGAGTGCTGGCTTCCCAGAGACCTTCAGAAAAGAGGGTTTTCTCTCCTACCCCCTGACAGGAAGTTCCTCACTTCTGCCTCAAGGGTCACAGCGGAGTCGGCTGGCACTGGCAGGATTCTCAGCTCTGGAGAAACTGCCTTTGTGTGGGGACCAGGGGCACTTGCCTGTCATCCTAGCTACTCTCAGGAGGCTGAGACTTGAGGATGTGGATTCAAAGCCAACCCAAGCAGACAAATGGATGAGACTATTATCTCCAATTAACCACTAAAAGCTGAGCATGCCAGCCTTAAGCAAAAAAGCCAGTGAAATCATGGCCAGAGTTCAAGCCCCCAGTGCTAGCAACCTCTCCCGAAAAAGGCTACATATTACTAGCCTCAACTCTTTATGGTCTCCTTTGTATGGTTCTTCACTTTTTATGTCAGTCCTGGGGCTTGAACTCGGGGCCTAGGCTCTGTCCCTGAGCTTTTTTGCTCAAGGTAAGCACTACCACTTGAGCCACAGCTTCACTTCCAGCTTTTTAATAGTTAATTGGAGTTAATTGGAGTTGAGAGTCTCACAGAATTTGCCAAGGCTGGCTTTGAGCCATGATCCTCAGATCTCAGCCTCGTGAGTAGCTAGGATCACAGATGAGAGCAGCTGGTGTCTAGCTTCACGTGGTTATTTTCTCTCGTACCTGCAACAGCTTGCAGAATTCGTTCTTGCTTCAGAAACCAGCGTTGCTATTCTAAGTGTGCCATGGGCTGCATACTTCACTGTCTGCCTTTATTTCCTCCTCTATAGCCTGAAAGACTTTCTCTGGGCTGACACCCCATGACTGGAAAAGTCAGGGGTGAACGAAGCATATCTGGGATCCTGTTGTTATTAAACAAAAAGAGGGAGGTTGCACCTGTGTGTTTGAAAATTCACAGAGCAACAAAAACAGTGACCTGAAAAGATATTCCCGCAATTTCTTTTAATGAATAAAGAGAAAGGACCTGAGCGGAGAGAAAGGGAAATTAAGGGACTTTCACAATAAAATAGTGTGTGGAAGTGGCGCTGTAGCTCAAGTGGTAGAGCGCTCGCCTTGAGTTGAAGAGCTGAGGGACAACGCCCAGGCCCAGAGTTCAAGCCCCACGACCGACAAAAAAACAAAAAACTATATATAAAATTGTGTGTGTGTGTGTGTGTGCATTGTTCAATGTTTTCAAAATTAATACTTGGTAACTAGCTGGGCGCCGGTGGCTCAAGCCTGTAATCCTAGCTAGTCAGGAGGCTAAGATGTGAGGATCACTGTTCAAAGTCAGCCCAGAGGGCTGGGACGGTGGCTCAGTGGTAGAATGCTTGCCTTGCATGCCTGAGGCCTTGGGTTCGATTCCTCAGCACCATATATGCAGAAAAAGCTGGAAGTGGCACTGTGGCTCAAGTAGTAGAGTGCTAGCCTTGAGCTGAAGAGCTGAGGGACAGTGCTCAGGCCCAGAGTTCAGGCCCCATGACCGACAAAAACAAAATCAGCCCAAGCAGGAAAGTCCATGAGACTCTTATCCCCGATTAATCACAGAAAAAGCTATAAGTGGTGCTATAGCTCAAGTGATAGAGTGCTAGCAAAAGGGGCTGAGGGACAGCGCCCAGGCCCAGAGTTCAAGGCCCAGACCCAGAAAAAAAAAAAAAAAAAGTGCTGATGGCAGAGATCTGTGTGTTCCCCCTTGAGGTCTGTCAGGATGAACCACTGAGTGAGGACTTGAGAACATCTCAGAAAGGAATCAATGGCAACTTCAGACTCTTTTTTTGGTCGGTTGTGAGGCTTGAACTCTGGCCTTCTGGGTTTAGGCGCTGTCCCTGCGCTCTTCAGCTCAAGGCGATCGCTCTACCACTTGAGCCACAGTGCCACTTCCAGTTTTCTAGTGGTTAATTGGAGATAAGAGTCTCACGGACTTTTCTGCCCGGGCTGGCTTTGAACCGTGATCCTCAGATCTCAGCCTCCTGAGTGGCTAGGATCCCAGGCATAAGCCACTAGTGCCAGGCTACATTCTTTTTCCTAGGGCCAAGATACCCACACTCCCTCTGCTAACCCAGATGCCTCAGGAACTGTCTCCTTCCCATCCTTCCTCTCAGAAATCCACTTGCTCTTTGTTAATCAAGTTTCCTTCCATGGTAGATGAGATCTCCCTCAAAGAGAATAGATGTGAGCTGGGCTTTCTTGACACCATGTCCTCTGCCCCAGGCTCTAACAGACAATTTGCCTTTGCCTACACAGATATTAAGTAATCCCATAACCTTATAAGCCAATAGGAGTCCTTGAAGCTGCTGGAATCCATCCTACACTGAGCCCCACCCACTCTTTGTTTTTTTTATACCTACATTCATCTCCAGATTTAGGTCATGGAGAGAAAGCAGTCCTTTTTTTTTTCTTTTTTTTTGGTGGGTTGTGGGGCTTGAACTCTGTGCTTGGGCGCTGTTCCTGCACTATTCAGCTCAAGGCGAGCACTCCACTGCTTGAGCCACAGCATAACTTCCGGTTTTCTAGTGGTTTTTAAACTCACGGACTTTCCTGCTCAGGCTGGCTTTGAACCGTGATCCTCAGATCTCAGCCTCCTGAGCTAGGATTACAGGCGTGAGCCAGCAGAAAACAGTCTTT
>NW_027204250.1:0-5000 GCF_024711535.1 Dipodomys merriami
AGGAACGGGGAACAGGGACAGGGAGAAGAGAGGCAGATCCTGGCCTGACCTAGGCGGGAAGATGGAGGGGAGACAAGACTCCTGAACTCCTTTTTCCCCTCACTCTCCTCCGTCCAGAGGGTGGGAGCTTAGGGGTCGGCCACGGGGACATCCCACGGTCACAGTCATGCCTCCCGGAGGGGCAGAGGGCAGAGCACAGGCAAGCATGCCAGCTTCCCCGCCCGCCCCTCCCATTCTGTCCCTGGCGGGCTTGGGCGGGAGGCATACTAGTGGCAGCGGGCGGGTGGAAGTAGTCTGACAACTCCAGCTTGCAGGAAGTCAGTGGCTGCTGGTGGTAGGCAGGGAGGGTCCCAGCAGAAAAAGACCAGAGAGAGCGCGCGCGCGCAGACTTTTCCTGCCCAAGGGCAAAAGAGGCCACTTTTGTAAAGACGGGGAGGGGGAGGGGAGGCTGATTCACTCACCCCCACCCCACCCCGCGCGCTAATGAAGTTACAGGAGCTGAGGGCTGGCCGCCCCACCCCCCACCCCGCCGGGGTGTTTCGCAGAGGACGCAGGGCGGGTCGGGGGTGGGGGTGGGGTGGGCTGGTTTAAGCCTGGAGCCCCAGTCAACTCAGGAACTCCAGGCAACGTTCCTTTGTCTTGTAAATGTCGTCATGGCAACGACTTAAGCGCCCTGGCGGAGGGGGGAGGGTGGGGGGGGAGGAGAAAGAAGAAGAAACAAACACGCCCACCCCAGCAGGCCTGCCTGAGTTGAGGCCTTGAATTTCAACCTCAGTAGGGCCACTAAACTAATAAAAATCGTTGTAAGAAACTGTTGACGGAGGACCCTCGGGATAGGATGATTAGGCTGTGTACCCGTGAGGCGAGGTGGCCGTGTGTTCCAGCTTCGTGCCAAGAGGTTGCCTTATCTCGGCCTATCTTCCTTCCCAGAATTGAACACAGAGGCAAGCAGGATAATTTCCAGGGGGAAATGAGGCCTGGGAAAGCACCACCAGGAATTCAGAGACAAGACAGCCGGACAGCTTCCTAATGAATGGCTCCACACATCCTATTTTCTTCACTTTTCAGTCCCTCATAAACGAACAGTTATTAGGAAAGAAAACTAATAGGTGGGGGTGGGTGGTGGAAGGGAAAAGAGCAGCTCCCTTCCTCTGAGCTTTTGCCCAAACAATGAGTATACTGCGGGAACGGAGCCAAGAGTTTCCTCAAAGAAAGGAGGAAACTTACACCGGGGGAGGGAAGTAAATTTTAAAAAGAAACAGAGCATGGGTCAAAGCACCCCCCCTCCCCCGCATGCATGCATGGGAAACCAACAGAATCATCTCTTAAACCCTACTACAGGCTCAAGGTAGAGAGTTTACTTTGTTTCTTTTTCCTCTGTGTGTTTTCAAGGTTTCACTTTCATTTCTGGGCACATAACCATTGGGCCTTGCCTCGGTGGGTGTTTCTCCCCCTAAAAGTATCTATCCTGTCTTTTGGGTCTTACTGTGTGTGAGTGTGTGAGTGTGTGAGTGAGCGAGTGAGTGAGTGAGTGAGTGAGTGAGTGAGTGAGTGAGGCAGCCAGGCAGCCAGGCAGCCAGGCAGCCAGGCAGCCAGGCAGCCAGCCAAGCAGCCAGCCAAGCAGCCAGCCAGGCAGTCAGTCCAGAGATCTAATGTCTCCCCTATTTTAAACGTACCTTTTGCATATGTGAGAGAAAACACACGAAACTGGTTTTCTATAGGAACATATATGTGAATACATTCACCATGGAGTGAAAAGATAGAGTCGCTTCCAAATGATATGTACAGCAGAACACCAACACATCGAGATGACTTCTGCAAGAAGCCAAGGCCCACTTTTGAAATCCCATAATGAGGAAGCCTCAGTCAGTGGCCTGGTTTGAGTCCAGGCCTCCACTTAAAAACGACCTTTACTTTGTGTTTTTATTTTTCCCTGTTTTCTTTTCCTTTCTATGACCTCTCCCCCCAACGCCCCAACCCCTTCCCTCCATAGGTCTCTCTTTCTCCTTTTCTTTCTCTGTAGTTTGAGCCCGAGAGTTACTTAATTCTCGAACTTCTGGGTTTTCCTTAGATCTGGTAACCTGTTGGACATAAAAATTTGGGAAAGCCTCAAAACAGTCACCCCCACCCCACGAAAAATAATCATGCTTGTCGCCAAAAGCTGTTAAATGAGAAAACAGTGGTCAAGTGAAGCAAATGAAGGCTGTAATAGCAACCATGTTTCTAGACTACTGTACCAAGTTTTTTTTTAAATATATATTTTTTAAATATATTTTTATTGTGAAAATACTGTACAGAGGGGTTACAATTACATGGGTAAGATAATGAGCACATTTCTTATAAGCATTGTAGCCTCCTGCTTTTTTTCCCCTTCCCATCCCTTCGTATCCTCCCCCCCCCCGCCGTCCCCCCACCAAAGTTGTAAAGTTCGTTTTTCGACATAACGACTTGTATATCTCATTGTTTCAATGGGTCCTCCTGTAACCCTGTTTTAACAATTTGTTTTTTCCCTTCCCCTCCACATATATCAACACCAGGATTTTTTTTTTTATTAAGCAAAACAACTCAGTTATTCAGCTGTGAGTATGTCCATACAAACAAGATGCAGGAGCCTTCCATGCTGGACTGGCCAAAAAAGGGGGGAGAGCTAGGAAGGTGGCTTAGTGGTAGAGTGCTCGCTCCCCTTGCAAGCATGAGGCCCTGGGTTCGATTCCTCAGCACTATATAAACAGAAAAGGGGAGCAGTGGCACCCTGTGGCTCAAGTGGCAGAACAGTAGTGAGCCTTCAGATGAAGAGCAGAGAGACAGCACCCAGACCCAGAGTCCAAGCCTCACACCCGACGACAAAAAAACTGAAAATAATAAATATATATATGTTTGTATCACACTACATATAAGCATAGATAGATATATATGTATGTATGTGTATAAATATATGTGTATATGTATGTATATGCATGTGTGTGTCTGTGTGTGTGTGTCTGGAGAGAGAGAGAGAGAGAGAGAGAGAGAGAGAGAGAGAGAGAGAGAGAGAGAGAGAGAGAGAGAGAGAGAGAGAGAAAGCCAGAAGTGGTGATGTGGTTCAAATGATACAGTGCTAGACGTGAGCAAAAGAAGTTGAGTGTGATTCCTAGAAATGTTGTTTGATGATACTTTTTGTCCTATTCATGACAGATAAAACTTTCACTAACTTATGTTATGTGTTAGTATAATTACTTCATTTGATGAAATAGCTAATATATATTTTTTACCTTTCTGAGAATATAATTTTAATGAAATAAACTGTAAAATTATTCATATGTGAAAAAAAAGAAGAAGTTGAGTGACAGTGCTGAGGCCCTGACTTCAAGTCTCAGTATTGCCCACCCACCCAAAAAAATAAAGAAAAAGGAGAGAGAGGGGGGTGGGGAGAAGAAAGAGAGAAAGTAAAAAAAGGAAGGAAGGAAGGAAGGAAGGAAGGAAGGAAGGAAGGAAGGAAGGAAGGAAGGAAGGAAGGAAGGAAGGAATGGTCAATGACCTGTTTTTCTTACCTGTAGAGAAATGCCCCAAACATCTAGAAATTCAGGTTGGGGCAAAGATAAAACAGCTATCTGTACATAACTCAGCTGCCACATCTCCCCCCCCCCCCCCCGCCTGTCTAACCCTGAAAACACCCATGAAGTCAAGGAGCTGTGTAGGTCTCTCTCCCTTCAAGAGCACCCACACTGTATTAGAGTATGTCCTTGTCTGTCTGTCTGTCTGTGTGTCTGTCTGTCTGTCTGTCTGTCTGTCTGTCTGTGCCTTTTTTGGGGGTCTGGTTGTCTCTGCTTGCCTGCTTGCTTACTTACTCCATAAAAACTCCACCAGAGTGACTCCTCCAGAAATTCTTATTCAATGATCGAAATCAAGGGTCCTAAGGGAAGAGTCCCTACATGGAAGGGTAAAAAGTCACTAACCCTCACCTGTGTTTGGTGACAAGAAGAACTCCATACCAAGAGTCTACCTTAATACATGAGGGCAGGGCAGGGAAGGAATAATTTATTCAGGTGATCTAGTCAGTCACAGTAATGGGTCTCTGGTTCCCCGTCCATGTCTCCCTCTGTGTGTGTGTGTGTGTGTGTGTGTGTGTGTGTGTGTGTGTGTGTGTGTGTGTGTGTGTCTCAGATCTAGTTGGACTTGTGGATCTCTCACTCGCTCTCCCTTCCATCTCTTACTCTGTGTGTCTTTCCACCGGTCTCTGGGTCTCTGTCTCTCTGTCTGTCTCTCCTGTGTCTCTGTCCTCTCCCCTCCCCCACCCCTTGCTTTTCTGTGTGGACTCAAGGAAGAACTGTGTTTCAGGCCCAGTGGTCTCTGCTTACTCAGCTTGCCAGCCTGGAACCCGCCAGAGGCAACTTCTTCCTTGGTGTCCCCGAAGGAAGGAGGGAGCAGGAACCGGTGCCCCAAAAGAGACTCTTATCTCCAATGAATCACCCGCCTGGCCACCCGCCCGCCCGTGACAACCCACACAGAATATGAAAGCCACACATGAGCTCAAGAACATGCAAAGACTCAGTTTAGAGGAGTCTCATGTTGAACATGGAGACTCGGTCTGTAAACAAGATGGATGCCACTCCCATCGCTGCTGCCATTTAGACCCGAGTTTTTAGGGAATCTGTCTACCACCCAGACACATTCCAGCCCACCACCTTGAGAATGTCTCAAGGATGGATGGCTAATTTTATTCAATCATCATCTGGTTTCCCGAAGGAGAAAATGCCTCTGCACCCCCCCTCCCCTGCAGTTCCCTTCCCAAGGCCCCAAGTCGGGGGCGGGGGGGGGGGGGGGGTGGAAAACAACAACCAAAAAGCATGTAAATAAGCCGGGCGCTGGTGACTCACGCCTGTAATCCTAGCTACTTAGGAGGCTGAGATCTGAGGATGGCGGTTCAAAGCCAGCCCGGGCAGGAGAGACCGTGAGACTCCGATCTCCAATAAACCACCAGAAAACTGGAAGTGGTGCTGTAGCTCAAGTGGTTGAGCGCT
>NW_027204250.1:7500-10000 GCF_024711535.1 Dipodomys merriami
CACACACACACACACACACACACACACACACACACACACACACACACACACACACACACACACACACACGAAAATAGCTGGGCGCTGGTGGCTCGCGCCTGTAATCCTAGCTACTCCGGAAGCTGAGATCTGAGGATCTCGGTTCAAAGCCAGCCTGGGCACCGAAGACCGTGAGACTCTTTTTTTTTTTTTTTTTTTTTTTTAGTTCTTTTTTTTTTTTTTTTAATTTTATTTTATTTGTGAACATACTGTACAGAGGGGTTACAATTACGTGGACAGGATAATGCGTTGCATTGCAGCCTCCTCCTTTGCTTACCCTTCACATCCCTTCCCAGCCTCCCCAATCCTAATCCTTCTCCCCTTCTCCCCCCCCCACCCCCACCGACGTTGTAAAGCTCGTTTTGGACATGGCAACTTGTCCTTCTCATTGTTGCAACGGGTCCGGGTCCACCTGTAACCTTAAACAACTGGTTTTTCCCCATCTCCTCCACAAGTTATACTGACATCAAATATAATGAAAGCAGGGGTTATACTGTGGGGGAGGGACATAGAAAGCAACAAAGAGATAATCTTATAAATGCGTTAGAAACACATGCATGCATGAAAGAAAAAAAACATTAGAATACATATCTGTCTGTCTGTCTGTCTGTCTGTCTGTCTGTCTGTCTGTCTGTCTGTCTGTGCCTGCCTTTTTTTTTTTTTTTTTGGTCTGGTTGTCTGGGTTGCCTGGTTGCTTACTCCATAAAACTCCACCAGAGTGACTCCTCCAGAAATTCTTATTCAATGATCGAAATCAAGGGTCCTAAGGGAAGAGTCCCTACATGGAAGGGTAAAAAGTCACTAACCCTCACCTGTGTTTGGTGACAAGAAGAACTCCATACCAAGAGTCTACCTTAATACATGAGGGCAGGGCCGGGAAGGAATAAATTTATTCAGGTGATCTAGTCAGTCACACTAATGGGTCTCTAGGGCTGCCCCTCCATGTCTCCCTCTCTCTGCCTGTGTGTTGGTCTCTGTCTTTGTCTGTGTGTGTGTGGGGGGGGGGCATGTGTGCCTGTTTGTTGATTCAGGTGATCTAGTTATAATTGTGGATCTCTCAGCCCCTTCCCCCTCCATCTCTCCCTCTGTCTGCCTGTGTGTCGGTGGTGTGTGTGTGTGTGTGTGTGTGTGTGTGTGTGTGTGTGTGTGTGTGTGTCTGTCTGTGTGTGTGTGTGTGTGTGTGTGTGTGTGTGTGTCTGTCTGTCTGTCTGTCTGTCTGATTATTCAGACAGACTGATTATTCAGACAGTCTGATTATTCAGACAGTCTGATTATTCAGGTGGTGTCGTTGGATTCAGGTGGTGTCGTTAGATTTGTGGATCTCTCGCTCCCCCTCCATCTCTCCATCTCCCTCTTGTCTGCCTCTGGGTGTGTGTGTGTGTGTGTGTGTGTGTGTGTGTGTGTGTGTGTGTGTGTCTGTCTGTCTGTGTGTGTGTGTGTCTGTGTGTGTGTGTGTCTGTCTGTCTGTCTGTGTGTGTGTGTCTGTGTCTGTCTGTCTGTCTGTCTGTGTGTGTGTCTGTCTGTGTGTGTGTGTGTGTGTGTGTGTGTGTCTGTCTGTGTGTGTGTGTGTGTGTGTCTGTCTGTCTGTCTGTCTGTCTGATTATTCAGACAGACTGATTATTCAGACAGTCTGATTATTCAGGTGGTGTCGTTGGATTCAGGTGGTGTCGTTAGATTTGTGGATCTCTCGCTCCCCCTCCATCTCTCCATCTCCCTCTTGTCTGCCTCTGGGTGTGTCCGTCCGTCCGTCCGTCCGTCCGTCCGTCCGTCCGTCCGTCCGTCCGTCCGTCGATGATTCGTTCAGGGGACCTAGTTGGACTTCTGGATCTCTCGCTCTCCCCCTCCATCTCTTCCCCTGTGTGTCTTTCCGTCGGTCGCTGGGTCTCTGTCTCTCTCTGTCTCTGTCTCTTTCTCTCTGCCTCTCTGTCTCCTCTCTGTCTCTGTGTCCCCCCTCCCCCTCTCTGTGTCTTGCTTTTCGTTGTGGACTCCAGGAAGAACCGTATTTCAGTCCCAGCGTGGCTCTGCTTACTCTGCTTGCCAGCCTGGAACCCACCCGCCAGCGGCAACTTCTTCCTTGGTGTCCCCAAAGGAAGGAGGGAGCAGGAACCAGCGTCCCAAAAGAGACTCTCATTTTGCACGTGGACACTCGGTCTGTGAACAAGATGGATGCCGCCGCCGCCACCGCCATTTAGGCCCGAGTTTTTAGGGAAGCTGACTACCACCCAGACACATTCCCAGCCCACCTCCTCGAGAATGTCTCAAGGATGGATGGCTAATTTTATTCAATCATCATCTGGTTTCCGGAAGGAGAAAATGCCTCTGCTCACCCCCACCCCGCAGTTCCCCTCCCCGGGTATCCTGCACACAAGATGGCAGTCCTTCTTGTGATATCTGAGCTGCCACACCACACCACACCACACCACACCACACCACACCACACCACACCACACCACACCACACC
>NW_027204250.1:22500-35049 GCF_024711535.1 Dipodomys merriami
GGCAAAGCCGGGCGAGCGAGGGGAGAGAGAGAGCGACGCCGGCGAGCGACAACGAGGGGCTCGCCTCCTCACCTCCCCCGACGCCCGTCGTCGCGGGCCGGCAGGACGGCGCGCCCGGGCGTGGCACGACCGCACGGCGCCCACACACCGCGAACCCGACCCCACGACCCCCCCCCCACACCTCCTTCCCGCCGGGCGGGGGGGGCGGAAGGAGCAGAGAGGGAACACGGGCAAACCGGGGCATCCGTCTGTCTCTCCACGGGGACCAGACGTCAAGGAGCGTGAGCGAGGAGAGGGCAGAACCCCACCCCTCCCTCCCGGCCAGCGGGCGATGGCGAGGAGGAGACGGGGAGCCAACGAGGGGGAGCGAGGGCGGCGAGGCGGATCCCGGGTCGCCGCACACCAGAACGACCGGGCGGACCCGACCGGCCCCGAGAGCGCACACAAGGGTGGGCGCGGAGCGGGCGCGGGAAGGGAGGGAGGCGCGGACCTCGATCCGGGAGACCGAGGCCGCCCGACCAGCGAACGCCGGCAGCGACCGGGAAGACCGACACCGGCGGGCCAAGCCGGCCGCCGACGCGACCCAACCGCCACCATCCGGGACGGCGGCGCGGGCACACGGGCGCAAGCAGGCCACCGCGCGGTGACGAGCAGAGAGAGGAAGAGCACGGAGAGGGCAGGGGAACCCGTGGCCGGGGGGGGGGGAAGGGCACCACACCGCACCCAAAGCGCGAGGGCACCGCATCACCGACACCCCGCCTGCCGGCCCGGCGGGCACGGGAGCGGCGGCGCGCACACACGGACGGGGAGGAGAGCCAGGCCCCTTCCCCGCCCGGAGGCGGCGCGCCGACGTCCACGGTCCAGCCGGCCAGCCGGCCGGGTCGCGCGTGGCACACACCCGAGCGGCCAGAAAGCCGAGGGTGACGCGCACAACGCAACGCACGCCACACGGCCACGGGGTTTTTCTCCGCCTCCCTCAGAAGCCGGCCCGAATTCACTCGCTCGCACGGACGCGGGGGCCGAGCGCACAACGACCCGCGCCACCGCGGACCGGCGGTGCCGGCAAGGGGTCGGGGGTCTGCGGCGACGACCCGTCGGCGACAAGTCACACCGGCCAACGGCGGCGGCCGGAGGCGGCGGCAGGGACCCCGGGAGGCGGGCGACACCAAACCCAACGCACGCGAGCACGCTCACGCGCGGACACCGCCGGCACAGAGCGGACGGGGCCAGGCACGGGAACCGGGGTCGCGACGGGCACGCGGCGGCGACACGCCGGGAGAGCACAACGCCCCGGATCCGGGACCGGGGCGGGGGACGAAGCCACACGGCTCGAGACGGAGGAGACGATGCGGGCAAGCCTCTGGCACGGCGAGCAGGAGGGAGGCGCGGGAACCCGGGACGACATCGCGCAGGCACGCGAGGCGGCGCCCAGCGGGAGGAGACACGTCACGCCGGCTTCGGGCCCCCGGACGGCCAACTCCCGAGCGAGGGACGCACGCGGGAATCTCACCGCCACCGCCCCCGTGGCGTACCGGCGGTCCCGCTGGCAGGAGCCCTCGCGTCGTGAGCAAAACCGATCCGGGAAGACCCTTCAAAAGCCACCGCCGCCGCGACGACGTGCCTCCCCCACACCGGGAGAGCAGCCTCACGAGCCGAGCGCCGTCCCCCCCACCAAGAGAACACACCACACACGCCCAACTCGACCGTCCGCCGGTGGCCGGCCACCAAGGCCAAACCGGTGAGGATCGCGGAAGGCTGATGCGGGTGAGGAGGGCATGCCGGAAGCCCAATAAGAGCAGCGGGGAGGGTCATCGGGTCGGGTCACCGGGGTGAGAGGCGAGCGAGCGAGCGAGCGGCCACCCCCCCCCACGGGCGGGTGGCGCAGCCGCAAACCAGCGGGGAGGTGAGACCTTTCCGGGCACAGCCGGCACGCCAGGGAAACGAACGCGGGATCTCACCACCCCCAACTCCTGGGCGGTCCCGCGCAACGCCTGGGACACCGAGCCGGCCGACCAGCGGACCGGAAACCCCCACCGCGGCAGCGGCGGGCCCCCCCAAAAGAGGCCCGAGAGGGAAAAGGCAGCTCGCACACGCCTCAAAGACCCCGCGAGCGCCCGCGGAGCCACCCGCGCCAGCAGGGCCCCACCGCACCCATCCACACCGCCGGGCACGGCACCCATCATCGACCGCCTCTTTTTTCGGCCGCGTGAGCAAGGGCCCACACACACCGGGATCCTCGGCTCCGGAGGGCCAGAACCCCCCCGAGCGGCACACCACCACGGGCACGGCGGCCCCGGAACACCGCGGGGCCCGGCGCCCGGCACGGCGCCGTCGTCGCCAACGGGCGGCGGCCCACACAGACGCTCGGGAACAGCGTCGCCAGGGGCCGGAGGGGGAGGGGGACGGGACCCCCCAAAAACCCCACGGCACCCCAAGCACGAGGCCGGGAAGCCACACACCACACGCCCTCGCATCGCGACCCAGCACAGGCTCCAGGCTCCGCCACTCGACACACCGCGCGCGAGGCAGGGGCGGGGACGGATCGGGAACGTCCTCCACTCACCACACCAGACGACGGCCCGGGAGAGGCCCCGCGGGACCCTCCCCCAGCTCGGAGGGGGGAGGCGCGGGCACGCAGTTACCAACGCGGGCAGCCACTAACGCTCAAAAGCGGGACAGGGAGCGGCAGGGCCGCGGGAGCCCATCGGGGGCGGGCCCCCGCCAACCCGGCAGCGAACGCCGCCTCCCGAACGAGGATCGCTAGAGAACCTCTCCTCACTCTGAGGGTGGCCCGCACCCAACCCCGACGGGAACCCCGCCGGGACCAGCACACATCAAAGGCGTCCATCTTTCCCACCACGGGTGGCAGGGAGGGGTGGGGCGGGGGGGGTCTGCGGCAGCAGCAACACCAACCCTGGTCGGTCGGCCTTGCCGTGCGGGGCCAGAGCAAGGTCGCGCACACGGGCGGGAAAGCCCGCACAGGCCCGGCTCGCCTCCCACTGCAACATCTCAGGTCCCCCGGTGCAACAAGAGCCAGGTGACACGGCAGGGAAGACAAGCCAGGACCAGGGCCGGCAGCTCATGCGGGGAAGCCACCCGCCCGGTGCAAGAAGGGAAGAGCGCTCCTCCTCTGGGGAACCGCCTCGACCCCCCCCCAGCAGAGACGTCAATCTCTGCGATAACTTTTTTTTCTCACTCGCACAAGCCCCACAAACCCAAGGACGGCCGGGACACACCACGGGCAGCAGGCTGGCACAAGGCAACGGACAACGCCGGGATCGGGAACGACACCACCACTCAGCCTCAGGCACCTGAGAGAACCGACCGGGAGCGTTCCGGGAGCACCGCAAGAGGGCAGAGCGCGAGGCGCGGCTTTTCACACCACACAGCACGGGCAAGCACGGAGCACCGACCCTCCCTCTCCACGGAGAGAGCCGACCCCCGTGCCGATAACGAGTCACGGGAAGAGAGGAGCAAGATCAGGGGCGCCCCCCCTCCTCCAGCGTGTACAAGTCCCCGACCTCACGGCGAGGGCAGGGAGAGCGCAGCCGGACCCGGTTGCCGCACCCCTGCCTCCCCGCACACCACCGGCGCCGGCACGGTGGGACGGTGAGGGCAGGGGCCCACGGGCAGAACGAGAAGAGCGGTCCCATTCGCCATGAATGTCCGTCCCTCGCCTGGCGCAGCTTAGGCCCGGGCCCGAAGGAGATCGCAACGTCACCACATCAATCACACCGAGGGGGCGGAGAAGACAGCCACACGGCACTCGGGAGGCGGTGGGGCCCAGGAAGCTCGGCTCCCGAGAGGGCCAACAGCCTGGGATAAAAGCGCAGCCAGGACAGACAACCTTTCGTGAGTAACGAGCGAGGTAAAAGGAAAAAAAAAAAAAAAAAAAAGAAAAAAAAAAAAACTTAAAAAAATAAAAAAATAAAAAAATACCACGGGCTTCAGCGTCCCTGGCGCTCGGGATTACCAGGACACCTCCGCCGGGCACAGAGCCGAAAGAAGCTAGAGAGGAAAAAAAGAAAAAGAAAAAGAACCACGGACAGCGCTCGGGAGTAGCGCAGGTCAGCGGCCGACCAGGCCCGCCATCGGGAAGCGGCAGGTCGGGGGAGTTGGAGCTAGGGGCGATAGGAAAAAAAAAAAAAAAAAAAAAAAAAAAAAGCCACGGAGGTCGGACGAGCACGACGGCAGGACGGGGATGCCGCACACGCACAGGCAAGGCAAGGCAGGACTCGCCCCCCGCCTTTTCCTCCTCAAGCCGGCCACGGCGAGGGAAGCACACCGCGCGGGCCTACCTATGCACCCCAGGCAACCAACCACTCTCCTCCTCGGCGTGCCGAGGCAAGGGCCAGAATCCGGCACCGGGAGCGGGGGAGAGATCAAGGACGACGGGACTCACTCAGCCACCAACCAACCACCACCACCACCACCACACCACCACCACCACCACCACCACACCCACGAGCCACCACAGGGGCAAGGCCTGCTCAGGGCAGCGGGAGCCCGGGGTGCGGGGGGAAGGGCAGGGGGACCCGGACCGGGAAGAGACGGGAAAGGCCCGGCACACAGCATCCGAGAGAGCCCCAAAAGACCCGCTGACAGCCACCGGGACACAGCATGCCAGCACCCTCCTGCAGGTACAAAATCCTCACGTCACCACGCCAAAACCAGCTGGTCACGCAGGGGCGACAACTCGCTGGCGACAGGGACCTCTCGGAAACCACATCGGGGACACCTGTCCCCAACACGTCCCCAACAGAGCCAGACACGGAACTCTCAGGGACAGCTGGTCGACCACATAAGGCGAAGACAGACGAAGAGAGAGGGCGGGAGCGGGGTCAGGGGACGCACCCGCCCCACTACCCCGGGTGCGCACGGGCTCACGGCACGAGCGGCACGGGGAGCCTTCCCCCGGCAGACGCGAGGCACCCACTCCGAGAGGCACCCAGCCACCACACCCACACCGCGCGGGGTCGGTGGTGAGCGCCCTGCCGCCAGCACGCACACACGCGGGACTCCCGGGCTCGGGTCCCCGACTCCCGAGGTGCTCCCTCCGCCTCGACTTTTCCCCTACGCAGGGCCCACCGGGCAAGTCCCCGCCATCGCGCACACCGCAGACGGTAGGTAGGTAGGTCCCGGCCCCGAGGCTCGCCTCGGCCGTGCCCACGGCTCCTCCCGCCGCAGAGGTCTGGCCTCTGGCCTCCGGGGCCCGTGGAGGAGGCCGTGGAGGGAGGCCACACGGGGCCGGCGACCCAGGCCCTCGCGCCCGGCACGCGCCAAGCGCTCACTCGGAGGTGACTCCGACGACCATCCTATGTCGGGGAGGGGGGGGGTGTAGGTCCCGGCCCCGAGGCTCGCCTCGGCCGTGCCCACGGCTCCTCCCGCCGCAGAGGTCTGTCCTCCGGCCTCCGGGGCCGTGGAGGGAGACCACACGGGGCCGGCGACCCAGGCCCTCGCGCCCGGCACGCGCCAAGCGCTCACTCGGAGGTGACTCCGGGGAGGGGGGGTGGTCCGAGTCCGGGCCGGGACCGGCCCCACCACCTAGCGGCTCACCCGGGGACCCTTTCCCCCGACTCCCGAGACGTCCCTCGTACTCTCCTTCTTTCGCCCTCAAAGACCAGAGTCCAGGGAGGGGAGGAGGACAAGGCGTCGGGCCCAGACAGAACTACTGGTCGACCCGACCAAGCCGCCACCCCCGGCACAGACCGGGCACGGAAGAGAGAGCGGCGACTCACGGCCCCACCCCGCGCTCGCCTGCGGGCGCAAAGTCCGACAGAACAGCCGCCCCGGCGCCACAGCGACACCACGGCGACAGTCGCGCCCGGCACCCGGTAGAGGCCGGGCCTCCGCCCGGCTCGCTGCCGCCAGACCTCCTCCTTCACTCGCTCGCTCGGCTGAGAACGAGGGGACTGTCATATCAAGGCGGACGCCAGGGGGAGCACGACAACCGCCTTCCAACGACCGACTCCACCGAGCCGCCGTACCCCGGATCGGCGCGCGCCGGCCGGCTCTGAGCTCCGGAGACACAGAACACGGAAACGAATCGCCTCACTCCCCACCGCCACGCACCGAGAGGCACAACCTAGGTCAGGACCTGCAGCCGGGTCCTCTCTGCGACCTCACGAACGACACCAGAGCCACCAGAGACCTAGACCGAGATCGAGCCGCCGCCGCCGCCGCCGCCAGCGACCAAAGTGAAACCAGGAACCAGGACGGGAGTCGCCCGAACGGAGCGGCCCGAACCCGAGAACCGGGAAGTCGGGATCGGTCCCAAGCAGGAAGGGGCGGCAAAGACGGCAGGCCTGCACCACGAGAGAAAACGAACCGGCCACCCGCACGACCTCCGCCGCCCGTGGCAAGACCCCCACCCCCACCCAACATGGCCAGAAAAGGGCAAGTGAGCGCTCGTCCCACCGTCTGCCCGCCCGTCTTTTTTTTTTTTTTTTTTGGGGGGGGGGTGTTTGTACGTTTTGTTTTCTTTTTCCCCCAGATGGAAACCAGAAAGAAACAACAACAACAACAACAACAACAACAACAACAACAACAAAAAACTCCCAAAGATGGGTCGGCTCCAGCAAGAGACGAGCCCTCGGGAGGCACCCCGCTCACTTGTGAAAGTCCGCCGCCCGCCCGCCCCACAACACGCTCCCTCCCCCCGCCCCCATTCATTCATGCTAAAAGCTCTGGAGAAAATAGGAATAGAAGGAACATTTCTAAAAACAATAAAAGCCATTTATGACAGACCAATAGCCAATATTATACTTAATGGGGAAAAGCTACAACCAATTCTCCTAAAATCAGGAACAAGGCAAGGATGCCCACTGTCTCCACTCCTCTTCAATATAGTCCTAGAACCCTTAGCCAGGGCAATAAGGCAAGAAAAAGACATTAAAGGGATCCGCATAGGGAAAGAAAAAGTTAAACTATCCCTTTTTGCAGACGACATGATACTATACCTCCACGATCCCTAAAAGTCCATCCCGAATCTCTTAGAAATCATAACTCTCTTCGTCAAAATAGCAGGATACAAAATAAACCCACAAAAATCAGTTGCCTTCCTATACACTGATAATGTACAGGAAGAGAGGGAAATAAAGGGAGCAACCCCATTCACAATAACCTCCCGAAAAATAAAATATTTAGGAATTAACCTAACCAAAGATGTAAAAGAACTATTTAATGAGAACTATAAAAAGTTAAAGAAAGAAATTGCAGAAGACACTAGGAAATGGAAAGACCTCCCATGCTCCTGGATAGGCCGACTTAATATAGTAAAGATGGTAATACTTCCAAAACTAATATACAAATTCAACGCAATTCCTATTAAAATCCCAATGACGTACATCACTGAAATACAGAAAACAGTCCAAAAATTCATATGGAACAACAAAAGACCTAGAATAGCCAAAACAATTCTAGGGGATAAAGACAATATGGGAGGGCTATCCATGCCGAACTTCAAACTCTACTACAGAGCTATAATAACAAAGACAGCATGGTACTGGCACAAAAACAGACCCGAAGACCAATGGAACAGAATAGAAGATCCAGAAATAAATCCACAGGCCTACAGCCAGCTGATATTCGACAAAGGAGCCAAAGACATACAATGGAAGAAACACAGCCTCTTCAACCGCTGGTACTGGGAAAACTGGGCAGCCACATGCAGAAAACTAAAAGTGGACCCCAGCCTATCACCATGCACCAACATCAACTCAAAATGGATTAAAGACCTTAACATTAAACCTGAATCTCTGAAACTACTGCAGGACAGAGTAGGAGAGACACTTGAACTAATAGGCACAGGAAGGAACTTCCTGAACAGAGTCCCAGGGTCACAACAAATTGGAGAGAGACTCGACAAATGGGACTACCTTAAAATAAAAAAAAAAAAAACAAAAACAAAAACAAAAAAACAGCTAGCCTTTTCTAATAGGCTCTGCCACTCTCTCTGGAGCAGGATTCGGGGCATGAGGCGATGAATCTGAACCCGACACACAGGTGTTGGAGGGTAGAGGCATCTTCACTCACATGCCTGTGGTGGAGGACCTGGACCCGAGTGTGGCGGTGCACAGTGGGTGTGGGTGTGTGTGTCTGTGACTCTGTGTGTGTGTGTCTGTGACTCTGTGTGTGTGTGTGTGTGTGTGTGTGTGTGTGTGTGCGCGCGCGGGGCTGGGGGGAGGGCAGGTAGGGAACCCTAGGAGGAAAGACAGGGAGAGACAGACGAGGGGCCCCGGCCCAAACAGAGTGGGGGGGTCAGAGGGGCGATCCTATCTCCCGGGGGGGGGGGGGGATGAAGCATGGTTAGAACCCACAGGCCCGGCGGGCGTACTTCTCTTTGGAGTTCGCACTGGGAACATATGCGGGCAGAAGCGCCCCAGCACACACATCGCATCGCAGACGGGTAGAGAGGCAGAGCCAGGGGGTCAGGCATGGTAAACACTCTATTCCGTCAACACACACACACACACACACACACACACACACACACACACACACACACACACACACACACACACACACACACACACACACACCTTAGGGTGTGTGTACAATATCCACAAGGTAAAAGTTTATTCATCCATTCCCCAAAGAAGAAGAAGAAGATTATGTCAGTTACAGGGAAGTAGATGGATGGACTGATGGACTAGGAGCGGGGGGGGGGGGGGGGGCAGGGGGGGTGCCGGCGGCGGCGGAGAAGAACCTAGAACAGGTGATGCCAGGGGAAGACAGACCGGCGGAGAGACAGACAGACCGACCAACCAACGGCACCTGTTTTCTCTCCTACGTGGACGCTAGACCTAAACTATAACTGGACATGGTAAGCTACACAGCACTCCGGGCAAACAGAGTGTGTGTGTGTCCCCGTGTGTGTGACACACATACTGTCCTTTTGTCAGAAGGTGTAACTTCTCTGAGCATTTAAGATATTGCAGAGAAGACACAAGACGTAATATCCGTAAGTGGCACGACTGTGAACGTATTATAACAACCGGACGTGTGAGGATCAAAGCTGGAATTAGGAGGACAGAAATGTACCTGTCCTCACGCTTTGGGTCATGATCACAAGTACATTTGGTTTAGGATCTTTCAAAACACATCGATGTATCCTTCTGGACACGATGGTCTAGGACCACACTAGTCAATAGCCACTTCAAAGCCAGATCCGCGGTTGGATACGTTTCAATTGGCTTATATTGCATCCTCCAATATTTTTCTCTTCTTTTTATTCTACCTTCTCACTAAAGATCCAGTGGTATAAAGCTACTTTTATTCTCTTAATATTCCATAACTGAAGTGATCTGCTTTGTTTTGCAGCTTTCTCAGCTTAATTCACTGAGGCCTATTTAGTCACACATGATGAGAGGTCCAGAAACATCTTTGGGGCCACGGATGGCTTTTGTAAAGTCCATTTGGGGAAATAGCAAATATAATCTACCATGTCCTAAAATGTAACAGATTATCTCTATGGGGCCGATAGAAATATCCAGATGTGCCCTGTCAACAGCCAGTTATTTTAATTTACTTAAGGGAAATCAAGTGAATAAAAGTCTATATAGTTCAAGAAATTGTATTCTGATACCTATATAAAAAGTTTACCTGAGTGGGTGAGGACATTTGCATGAAATTTCACCTAGGGCAGCACTTGATATTTATAACTCTCCCTAAACTATTGCATTGCCTGTTTTCCATTTTCTTGGCACTCCTTTAGAAATGTTCCCGTCTCAATCTTTCACCCACTGCAGCCGTGGGACCCTTTTTCATAATACGGACGTAAAGACATTTGTGGTACCGTATATAAATTACAACCGTAGGGGCTGGGAAGGTGGCTCAGTGGTAGAGTGCTTGCCTTGCATGCCTGAGGCCCTGGGTTCGATTCCTCAGCACCACATTAAGCAAAAAGAAAAAAGCCGGAAGTGGCGCTGTGGCTCAAGTGGTAGAGCGCTAGCCTTGAGCTGAAGAGCTGAGGGACAGCGCCCAGGCCCAGAGTTCAGGCCCCACGACCGGATCCAAAAAAAAAAAAAAAAAAAAAAATTACAACCGTAAATAAACTGGTACAGTTTGCTCGTAAGACATAATATCCAAACGAATTCCGTGTCCAGAAAATAACGAAAAAAAACACCCCCTGCGGGCCCCCCTCTCCCTCCGCTCGGCCCTCCCTTCAAGAACATTTCCTTGTTTGCTGTTGTTTCGTTTTGTTTCGTTGTAAATAAATAAAGCCGCAGAAGAGAGCCGGCGATACCTCATCGCTACTCTCGCGAGAGTCTCTCGGACTCTCGCGAGAGTCGCCAGCCCCCGCCATCAGCACCGAATCATTCCCTGTCACTCCACACGGTGTCCAGTAGGTGGCACCCCAAAACAAGGAAAAAGAACGTCAGGCCCAAGATCGATCAAGACACTTAGGAAGGTCTTGTGAGGAAGGAACACCTCCCCCTACACACACACACACACACACACACACACACACACACACACACACACACACACACACACACACACACACACACACACACACACACACACACACACACACACACACACACACACACACACACACACCCCAGCACATCCCCGCCCACACAGGTCATGAATGGCAAACCCCTATGGCACAGAGAGACAGACAGACAAAACACATGGGGTGTGGAGAGAGACCGGAAATCAAAAACAAAAACAAAAAACATTTTCCTGGCTTGACCTATGAATGGGCCTGGGCTGGCATTCTGTCCTCTGGGCCCTACAGTCAATCCATGGCAGTCGCTCCTCTCTCCTCATCACTGTAATCCTATCTGATATTTGCCAGAGCCGAACGTGCAGTGGGGACACTTTGGTTCATCGATCTAAACTAGGGCCCGGGGCGGAGGGGGTGGTGGTGGTGGAGGGGAAGCCTAGGAAGTCTGTTGCTATAGTTGGTGGCGGCGGCGGTGGTGGTGGCGGCAGTGCAAAGTGTGTGTGGGGGGAGGGGGGGAGGTAGATCACATGCTGCCATACGTGCCTGTGCCTGTGTGGTAGGAAACAGCAGCAAAGATCAAGGGGTGCAGGGTGTGTGTGTGCACGCCCCAGTCAGTCCTGGGGCTTGAACTCAGAGCCTGAGTGCTGTCCCTTGGCTCTTGTGCTCAAGACTGGCACTCTGGGGCTGGGAAGGTGGCTCAGTGGTAGAGCGCTTGCCTTGCATGCGTGAGGCCCTGGATTCGATTCCTCAGCACCACATAAGCAGAAAAAAAGCCGGAAGTGGCATTGTGGCTCAAGTGGTAGAATGCTAGCCTTAACCTGAAGAGATGAGGGACAGCGCCCAGGCCCAGAGTTCAGGCCCCACGACCGGACCCCCCCGCCCCCGCGCCAAAAAAAAAAAAAAAGAGACTGGCAGTCTGCCATTTGAGCCAAAACTCCACTTCTGGCCTTTGGGTTGCTTAATTGAAGACATGAGGCTCACCAAAGTGCAATGCCTATATACCTCTGATCATATAACAAGAAGTCTTCCCCTTTCTTTGTGTTTGTTATCATCGATGTTATTTTGTTTTCTCTTCTCCCCCCCCCCCATTGTTTCTTCCTTCATCTATTTCCGGGAGGGGCAAGAAATGGAGGGACCCAGGATGAAGAAGTGCAACAGTGGCACTCACTAGACACTATGTTGACACACAACCTGTGGGTGGGGAACAAACAGAACTTGAGGGAGGGAAAACCTGTGAGAGAGCCAGGGAAGGGGTGACATTGTCCAAAAAAAAAAAAGTACTCTTTTTTAGGGGGTGGGGGGAGATGGGAGGGCAGGAATGGAAACAAAGGAGGAGGCAACAATGCTTGATAAGAAATGTACTCATTTCCTTGCTCGTGTCATTGTAACCACTCTGTAAGTATTTTCACAATTAACACAACTCATTAGCCGGGCGCCGGTGGCTCGCGCCTGTAATCCTAGCTACTCAGAAGGCTGAGAGCTGAGGATCACGGTTCAAAGCCAGCCCGGGCAGGATAGCGCCCAAGCCCAGAGTTCAAGCCCAACGACAAAAAAAAAAAAAAAAAAAAAAACTTATTAATTAAAAAAAAAATGTACTCTTCCTACCTCACTTATGTAATGTAATCTTTCCTATCCTTTTTTTTTTTTTTTTTTTTTTTTTTTTTTGTCAGTGGTGGGTCTTAAACTCTGGGCCTGGGCACTGTCCCTAAACTCTTCAGCTCAAAGCGAGTGCTCTACCGCTTGAGCCACAACGCCACTTCCGATTTTCTAGTGCCTCATTGGAGATAAGAGTCTGGTGACTTTCCTGCCCTGCCTGGCTTTGAACCGTGATCCTCAGCTCTCAGCCTCCTGAGCAGCTAGGATTACAGACGCGAGCCACCGGTGTGGGCTGGCATACTGTAACCGTTCTGTATGTCACCATTTCCCTAACAATTTGTAAAAAATCAAAGGAGAGAGGGAGGGGGAGATAACAACCCCTCACGCCTGAGAAGTGAAACCCAACGGGCTTCTAACCGATCTGAGATTCTTTGAAGGTTTTTGCGATGTTAATCACAATCACAAACACAGACGGACAGTTTCTCCAGTCACTCCTTAAG
>NW_027204251.1:0-34916 GCF_024711535.1 Dipodomys merriami
TTTCCTCTGTGATCTCTTACAAAGAAGAATGTTGTGGACTTTTCTGCCCATGATGAATTCAAATTGGCATTCTCTACATCTCAGCCTCAAGAGGAGTTAGGATTATAGGCAGGAACCACTGACACCTGGCTTTCTTTTCTTCTTGTTCTTTTCTTCCATCGTGACAATCTGAAATCTTCACGGTGTCATTCCAATGGTTTGCATTCAAAGTAATCTACCCAGGCCTGGAATTCGAAAGCTTTGACTGTCATCCACAAATGGAGGGAGATCTTGATGAACTTATTCCTGTTCATGTGAATACTAACGGAATGTTATAAAAGTAATAATTAAATTTGCAATTAATTCATGATTCTATTTTAGAATGCCACACAAAAATTATTGGATTTATATCTTCCATTCTAGCACAATGGTATGATTAAGGATATTGACTAATTTTTAATTAATGCTTTTATAAGTATTCAAACATGATACTTCATTAAATGCAGTTATAATTTAGTAACTAATAATTGGTAATAACATATATAATTTAATAATATCCTCACATTCCCTCTTTGTATGTGTGTGTGTATATATATATACATATATAGAGAGGTATATATGTGTATATATATATATAATATCAATCTACACATGTATCTATTAGGCACTACTGTGGCTTGATCACAGGTCTTCAGAATTTCCTGGATGCTCAGTTTGCCGGAGGATGGTGTGCTAAGACTGTACTCCATTTATGGATAGGGCATTTTAGGCTGAGTTGAAATCCCAGCATGGCCAAAAATTTATTTGTGGAGTAAGAAGCCAATTTGACACATTATTTTTCCTTCTCTGTGAAAGTTCTTGGTCTCAATACGATGTATAATTCCATATGCAAATATGACGTATGTGATATGATGTAGTAAAGGAAGTGTTATATGCGTAATAATACTAAATAAATAAGGGTAATAAATTTCATATGCAGTAGAACCCATATATGTAAATAGATCTCATATATATGAATATTATTTTTTCCAGTGATGGGGCTTCAATTCAGGCCCTGGGAACTGGTCTGAATTTCTTTTTTCTTTTTTCTTTCTTATTTTTATTTTGCCAGTCATGGTGCCTGAACTCTAGGAGTGGACCCTGTCCCTCAGCTCTTCAGTTCAAGGAGAGCACTCTACCACTTGACCTACAGTGCGACTTCCAGCTTTTTCTGCTTATGTGGTGCTGAGGAATTGAACCCAGGGCCTCATGAATGCAAGGCAAGCACTCTACCACTGAGCCACCTTCCCATCCCCATGAAATTCTTGTGTTTAAGGGTGGTTAGCTTTCCCCTTCACACACAGTGTCACAAAGTTACCCAGACCCTCACTTCAAATCCCAGGCCTGCTAGAAAAATGGTGCAATTTCCTAGCCAGGGTCGTATTGTTATTATTACTTTTTTTTGGCCTAGAACAGGGCTTGAATTCAGGTCTTCCCATCTCTGCCACAGCTGATCATTGGATCCTACTACCCTACTTCAAATTTCGGGGCTGGCAAAAAAATAAAAAAATAAAAAGGAGAAGGATAAAATTGAGAAGTTCAAGAAGGTAGTTTTACTTTTTTTTCCTTTTGTATTGTGACCACCTGGTTCTAAATGACAAGCCCCAGAATGTGTACATGACATTGCATTGCTAATGTTAGGTGGGCTATTAGGGAAGCCATAGCTGAAACAAGCAACTTAGGCCTGGAGGTCGAATCTTGGAACTGCCACTAATGAATGATGGGAGGTTCTAAGAAATGCATTCTGCTATACATCCGTACAAATGGAATGTTATAAAAGTAACATTTAAATTAGTAGTTAGTGTATGATTATATTATAAAAGTATACATAACAATTATTCTACATTGATTAATTTTCAATTAATACTTTATTATGTATACAATCATGATACTTAAAAAAGGAAGGAATAATTTAATTGCCAATAATTGGTAGTAAAATCATATATGCAGTTTCAATATATAGAGACATCTCTTTTGTTTTATACATACTCATCTATCTATCTATCTATTTATCTATCTATCTATCTATCTATCTATCTATCTATCTATCTATCTATCTATCTATCTCTATCTACCAATCTACACATTTATCTATTTATACACTTGTCAATCCTGGGGCTCAGTGATAGAGTGCTCACTGAGTATGTGGAAAGTCCTGGGTTCCATTCCTCACTACCACTTGCACAGAAAAATCCAGAAATCATGCTGTTGCTCAAACAGTCGAGTACTAGCTTTGAGCAGAAAATTTAGGGACCGTGTCTAGACACTTACTCAAGATGCAGAACTGGCACCAAAACAAAATGATAGAATGTACTGACTGCAAAGATATAAGGATAGGACTGCAAATACATCATCGTAGAGCAAGCTAGGAGTCTGGTGCTGAGAGCTGCCATCTAACATGACTTAGCAAAAGGTAAACTGCTGCAACCCAGCTACACAGAACCAGATACTTGTGGCTCTCTCAGCCCTGTCATCCAAGATACTGGGGGGCTGAGATCAGACACTGGTGGTTTTAAAATCCAGCCCTGACAGGAAGTCTGAAAAACTCTGAGCTGTGGCTCAAAGTGGTAGAGCTCTAGCCTTGAGCAAAATATCTTAGGATAGTACCCCCAAACTTCAGTGGAATCCCAGTGGCTGACTGCCCACCTCCCCCCAAAAAACCCAACCCTCTAAATCATTAGATGTGAACTTTGTGTAGTTTGGTGACACTGATGAAAGCACCCTAATTCTAATGATAACATGTGGGATACAGCTATGTCATGAGTCTTATATGAGGAATGGTGTACTGAGTGCATTCTTGTATCTGGTCCTTGTAAAAGCTCCACAGATTATTGTGCAGATGAGAACCTTGAGTTTCAGATATGTCCCCAAGTCAGTGCCAAAATGATGTATGTACTGAACTCTAGTGAGTTTTCTCCTGCAGACAATTGTTTTGGTTTATTTTTCTCCGTCATGAACCTTGAACTCAGGGCCTAGCCACTGTCCCTTCCCTGTTGGGCTCATGGCTAGCACCCTACCAAGGGGACCCAAGGACATCCATACAAATGTGTTACAGTCTAGGCATCTGTGGCTGATATCTGTCATCCTGAATACTTTGACACATTTTTTTCCTTCTCTGTAAAAATCCTGGGTCTCAGTATGAAGTATAATCCATATGCAAATATATCCATGTGATAAGATGCAATAAATTAAATAAATGTTATATATGTAATAATACTAAATAGAAAATAAATAATGAATAAATAAGGGTAATAAATGTCATATGAAGTAAGCCCATGAATGTAAAAAATCACATATATGAATATTAATTTTTCTAGTGCTGGTGCTTAAATTCAGGCCTGGATACTGGTTTGAAATTCTTGTCTTCAACAACAGTGAGCTTCCCCTCCCCCACAGTGTCTCAGAGTTTTCCAGACCCTGAGTTCAAATGCCAGGCCTGCCAGAAAAATGGAGCAAATTACAAGTCACGGCCTTAATTTATTTTGTCCAGGCCCTAGGCTTGAACTCAGCTTGGGGCAATTCTGCCTCAGGTTCGATCACCCTAGGCTGGGGTGCAGCCAATGGACCCACAGACCATTCTGAGATCCTAGGACCCGAGTTCAAATCTCGGGACTGATAAAAAAAAAAGGAGAAGGGTAGGGAAGGTGGCTCAGTAGTAGAGTGCTTGCCTTACATGCATAAGGCCCTGGGCTCGATTCCTCAGCACCACATAAGCAGAAAAAAAGCTGGAAGTGGTGCTATGACTCAAGTGGTAGAACCCTAGTCTTGAGCTGAATAGTTAAGGAAGTGTCCAGACCCAGATTTCTGGCCCCAAAACCAACAAAAAAGAAAAAAAAAGGAGAGGTGGGGGAAAAAAGAATAAGGCTAAAACTGGGAAGTTCCAGAAGGCAGTTTTACTTTGTTTTTTCCTTTGCATTATGACCATCCTGGGTCTAAATGAAAGGGCCGGGAAAGAGTATGTGACCTTACACTGCTGAAGTTTGGTGGCTTTCAGGCAAGCCATAGCCAAAACCAGCAACTTAGGCCCAGGGTTCAAATCCCGGGACCGCCACCTACAAATGGTGGGAGATCCTAAGAAACGCATTCTGACATACATCCATATGAATGGAATGTTGTAAAAGTAACAATTATATTAGTAGTTAGCATATGATTATATTTTAAAATTAGAAACAATAATCATAGTACCTTGACTAATTTTCAATTAATACTTTATTATATTTTCATCAATGAGAAATGAAGGAATAATTTAATTATGGATAATTGGTAGTAATATAATATATGTAATTTAGTAATATACAGATATCTTTCTTATTTTATACATACATATATATATGTGTATATATATAAGCTATCTATATATCTATTTCTACACTTGTCACTCCTGGGGCTCAGTGGTAGAGTGCTTGCCTAGTATGTATGAAGCTCTGGCTTCTTTTCCACACTATCACATGCACAGAATAGCCGGAAGTGGTGCTGTCACTCCAGCACCAAAGAAAAGTTAGAATGTTCTAACTTTATCTATACAAGGCCAGGACTTTAAATACTTCATGACAGAGCAAGCTGGGAATCTGAAGATGACGGCTGCCATCTATCCTGACAGCCAGATGTTAACAGCTGCAAACCAACACCATTGAACTAGATGCTGCTGGCTCACCCGTAGCTGCTCAGGGGATGAGATCTGACACTGGTGGGTTGAAAACTCAGCCCTGGCAGGAAATCTTTGAGACTCTGAGCTGTGCCTGAAAGTGGTAGAGTTCTAGCCTTGAGGAAAAGATCTTAGGACAGTACCCACAACCTATGAGTGCAACCCCTGGGTCTGATGACCCTTCCTCCCCCCACCCCCCGACTAACCATCCATCCAAACAATTAGATGTGAACTTATGTGGTTCGTGACATGTTTCTGAAGGAATGGTGATACTGATGAAATCATCCTATTTCTAATGACAGCTTGTGGGATACAGCTATATGAAGAGTTCTTCCTGGGGTGCTAGGTCCTTCACGGGGTGCTGTGTGCTGAGTCCTTCACGGGGTGTATTCTTTCATCTGATCCTTGTCAGAGCTCCACAAGTAAGATGATTGTGCAGATGAGAAACTTGAGGCACAGATATTTCCCAAGACAGGGTCAAATTTATGTATGTACTGAACTCTATTGAGTTGTCTCCTGCAGACAATTGTTTTGGATTAGTTTTCTCCATCATGAACCTTGAACTCGGAGCCTAGACTCTGATTTTCCTCTTATGCTCATGGCTAGCACTCTACCACGCAGAGCCAAGGACCCCCTCACAGCAAAGTGTCACGGGTTAGGTGTCTTTAGCTAAGGTCTATCATCCTGCCTGCTCAGGAAGCTGAGGATCTGTGTTCAAAACTATCCCACACACAAAAGGTCCAATGACACTATCATCTCCTATTTACCACTTAGAAACTTGAAGTGGAAGCTGGGTGCCGGTGACTCATGCCTGTTATCCTAGCTACTTACTCAGTAGGCTGAGATCTCAGGATCACAGTCAAAAGCCAGCCTGAGAAGGAGAATCCTTGAGATGGTTATCTCCAATGAACCACCAGAAAACCTGAATGGGCTCTGTAGCTCAAGTGGTACAGCTCTCCACTTGAGCTGAAGAGCTGAGTGACAGCACCCAGGCCCAGACTTCAACTCCTCCTACTTACAAGAAAAGAAAGAAAGAAACCTGAAATACAGTGCTGAGAATGGGTTTTAGGAGTAGAGTACTTTGCATGTATGAAACCCTGGCTTGGAATCCTCAGTGGCACATCACTAGAAAAAAGCCTGTAGTGGCTCTGTGGCTCAAGTGGTAGAGTGCTATCCTTGTACAGGAGAAACTCAGGTACAGTGCTCAGGTCCTGAGTTCAAGCTCCAGGACTGGTATATGCACACAAATTACCATCTCCCCTTCCCCCCCACCCACAGATACCGGAAGTGAAACTGTGACATCAAAAGGTTAAGCACTGGGAAGTAGGTCCTGAGAGGAGACTTGATCTGGTACAGCTTCTTTCAAGGCTTTGCCTTTGTTATAGGGATTTTAGAAAAACAACTTTAAACAAGGTTAACTAGAACTTGGCTCCAACCAACCCTGTTCCTGGAATGGAAAGAATGCCTCTAAGTCCCCCTCCCCTTAACAACCTAACCCACCTTGATTGTTGAGTTAAAGATTGACCTCTAAAACAGATAGGTTGTAATCTGGCTCCAACTGCCTGACAACACGTGCTTGTGGTGGTAAACCCTGCCTTTCACACAGTAAACTCTGCCTATTGGCCGCCTGTGTGTGGTCTGGTATGACCATGCAATCCTTTTGTGTGGTATGATCCCATTGGTCACTTGTGCATGACCAGGCTCAACCTTATCGATTTTGCCTTTAAAAACCAAAGAATGGGGGCTGCTCAGGGTAGCAGTATCAGCTCCTGAGCCTGTGCTGTGGCCCTGGGCGGTCAGTGTAGGAACCTTCTCAATAAAGTTACTTCTTTGTTAACAACTTTGTTGCAGTGGGCTCTGTCACTCCAGACGACTAGGTGGGTTTGCCTGCCTGAGTAGGGGTGTTCCTACTACACATTGAGCTTCTGTTATGAGCTCATGGTCAGTACTCAGGCCCTGTGTTCAACCAGGAAACCTAGCCAACAAAGGCCCAACTAGGAGAGGTCAAAGGTTTCCAAACCTGATGAGCTTCACCAGCCCTACATAACAGGGAACATTGTGATTTTGTACATGTGCTTAGATGTAGCAAGCTTCTGAAAACCTATGTAGGCATCGTTGCCAATAATGAATCATTGCATTAGGTTCAGCTCCCTAGTTGTTGTCTGCCAGAAGGAATCTTGAATTAATTGTAGCACTTTGTTTCAACACTGGAACATAGTCTAACAAAGACAGGATAAGTGCAGGGAACTTGGCCTGCCACAGGAGGTGGCACAAATGAAGGCTTCCTGTCAAAACAGAGCGCTGGGGAGAGAGATATCTTGGGGTACAAAGAGGCCTTTTTCTCCTGGTCTTCAGAGCCTGCCCACACTCATCATCACTAGTTTGCCTGAATAAAGTTGTTTGTTACAGAGCTGTATAGGAGTGACACCTTTTGTCTGCCTGTTCCATCAATGAGGCAGATTTCCTCCAGCAGACTGGGGTGTGGAGAAACCCTCAGGCTACACTGGGAACAGGGAGGGGAGCCCTGGAACATGCACTGTCTTGAAAGCACCCTCTGTGCTATGAAATCATTCTATTCAAAGCAAATTTCCTAGCTAGGTGCCTTTCTTTATAGCGACTCTGGATGTTCACCGATAGAAATACATTCACACATACACAGACCCATGGAGTTACTGGCTCTATTTTTTGTTGTTGTTGCAGGTCCTGAGGCTTGAAATGTGAGCTTAGACATTGTCCCTGAGCTCCTTTTGCTCAAGGAAGCACTTTATTGTTCCTTAAACCATGATACGTCATTAAATGAAGGCATAATTTAATACCTAATAATTATTAGTAATATATTACATGTAATTTAATGATATATAGACATCTCATATTCTATAAATATATTTATATGTTTAAATATACACTGGAATATACATATACATCACTCTCTCTTTCTCACTCTCTATACCTATATATATTTCAGCAATTTACGCATCTATTATATATTGGTAACTCCTGGACGTTAAACTTAAGTCCTGGGAACTCACTGGCAGTGAATTTGTTTGAGGCTGCTGTGCTTATATTGGTCCCTTGATGAATTGGCATTTTAGGCCCTGAGTTCAAATCCCAGCAGTGCCAAAGACAATAGGTGGAGTAAGAAGCCAATGTTGACCTGTTCTGCTGTCTGTGAGAATATTTGTTTCCTAGGTACAATATGTAATACCTATGCAAATACATATATATGATGTACATTATAAATGTATATAAATATTATTTTGCCAGTCCTGGGGCTAGAATTCATGCCCTGGGAAATGCTCTTGGCTTTCTTTTATTCAAGGAGGGTGAGCTTCCAGTTTACCCACAGCAAACTATATTTACCCAGGCCTTGATTTCAAATCCCAGTTATGGCAGATAAAATGTCCCATCAAGCCAGGACCTTAAATTTGGGGAAGGGTGGGCACGGGGCTTGAACTCAGGTCGTCACCACTCTGCCTCAGCCTTGATTACCCTAGGCTGGGGTGCAGCTTTTACACCCACAGATGATCCAGGGATCCTATGAGCCAATTTCAACTCCCAGCACTGGCCAACAAACAAACCAAAATGGAAGAGGAAAAACCAGAAAGTTTTACACAACAGCTTTACCTTTGTTTCTTTTGCACAGTGACCATCCTGGACCTCACTGATTTGGCTTGAAAATTGTACATGATTTTTCATGGCTGAGGCTGGAGGGCTGTCAGTGAAGCCTGAGGTTAACCCAGACACCTGGACCCTGAGTTCAATCCTGGGACTGCCACATACACATGGCTGAAGGTCCTAGGAAAGTGGTTCCTATCTCTAGGAACACTAATAGAATGTTTGAAATGTACTAATTGAATTACTAATTAACTAGTCTTTCTAATGTAAGATTGTATGCATTAAATATAGGTCATTGATTAATTTAATTAATATTTTATTAAGTTTTCTACCATGATTAATTAATGGAGGAAAAATTTTAGACCAAATAGTTAGTAGTAATAGAATAAATAAAAGTAAGATATAAACATCAATCTTTATATAGAATTATACACTAGAATCTGCATAAATGTCTGTCTCTCTCTGTATATGTTTATAGATGCATATACATATGTAAATACACACACACTGCATTTTAAAAATCTATGTGTTTATATATTGGCCACAGCTAGGGCCAAATTTGCCCAACAACTTCATTTGCATAAGACTGGTGTGCTAACATTGACCCACTCCCCATTCATGAAGTGGGCTTTCTAGGCCCTGAGTTCAAATCACATAACTGCCAAACACTTAAGTAATCCTGGTGGAAGAAGCCAAATGTCCCATTTGTTTTCCTTATCAATGAAAGTCCTGGGTCTCAGGAATGATGTATAGTACATTGGCAAATCTATGTCCTATGTAATAAGATGTAAAAAAGGTTATGTATGTAATCATACTCACTAAAATACATAAGAAATAAACAAAACACAAAATAAAATGAATAACCACACTAACTGCAATATGCAGCAAACATGTGTATGTAAATATGAATCCTGTATTTAAAATGCATATGAATATTATTTTTGCAAGAGCGAGGACTTGAATTCAGGCTCTGGAAACAGGCCTGATTTTTTTTGTCTATCAGCACGGTGAGCTTCCCCTTCTCCCACAGTGCTGTAGATGTACCTAGGCCCTGAGTTCAAATCCCAGGACTGGCAGAAAAGGTGGCATGAATTCCAAGCCAAGCAGCCTCATAATTTTTCAAATATTTTAATGTGTTTATTTATTTATTTATTTTTATTTTGTCAAGCACAGAGCTTGAACTCAAGCCTTGGCAACTCTGCCTCAGCTTCAATCATTCCAGGCTGGGGTGTAGCCACTAGACCCACAGCAAACCTAGGTTCCTGGGGCCCAATTGCTGATACGAATAATAAATAAATAAAACCACACAGAAACAAAGAAGAAAAACCGGCAAATTGCAGATGGGTTTTACATTTGTTTTCTTTGCAAGGTGACCTTCCTGGGTATGAATGACACGGCTGAAAAATGTTGGAAACCTGGCATTGCTGAAGGCTGGAGGGCTACCAGGGAAGCCATAGGCCAACATGGCAACATAGGCCCTGGGTTCAAAGCCTGGTCCCGACCCTTACAAATGGTGGGAGATCCTAATAGTCTCGCTCCTATTCATAGGAATATTGATGGAAGGTTATGAATGTCAAAGTTGAATTAGTTGTTCCTGAATGATACTACTATAAAATTAGAGTGATTTTAGGAGGCCGATGGATTTTCATGAATATTTTTGACACATTAAAAGAATACTATTAATTACATGGATGCAGTAGTTTCGGGACGGTGGTTGATTTAATTAATAATTCATTAAGGATGAAAACAATAATATAAATTACATGGAGGCATTAAAAATACCCAAATATTGGTAGGAATGTAGCCTATTTAACTGAATAATGTATAGACATCTCTGGCACTCTAGAAAGATCTATATTTATTTGTGTACTACCATCTGCATGTCAATCTGTTCTTATTTTGTCAACCCCTGGGGCTCGATCTCAGGTGCTGGGGAACTACTTGTCAGCTCAATATGCCCCAGGCTAGCGTACTGACACTCACCCATTCATGAATTGGGCCTTGTAGGTTGTGAGTTCAGATGCCAGCACTCACAAAAATTGACTCATGGAGTAAGAAGCCCATGATGACACAGGTTTTCCTTTGCTGTGAAAGTCCTGGATGTCAGGTGTGAAGTTTCATACATAAGCAAATCTATCCTATGTAATAAATGTAATAAATAGTTCATGTGCAAGAACAGTCAATAAAATAAATGGTAAATAAATGAATAACACAAAAAAAAATGAATAGCTACACTAAGCACAATATGGAGTCAATATATGGGGCTCGATCTCAGAGCCTGGGAACAACCTGGCAGCTGAATTGGCTAGAGGCTGCTGTGCTGGCAGCCACCCATAAATGAATTAAGCCTTCTAGGCCCTGAGTTTAGATCGAAGCACTGCCAAAATGTAATCGTGGAGTGGAAAGCCGAGGATAACACATGATTTTCTTTTCTTTGAAAGTGCTCAGTGTAAGGTCCGCTCCTGGATGGCGAGCAGACTCCACCCTCCTCGCAGCAAAGTCTCCACCCAGTACCTGCGTTACCTAGGCAACTGGGACACCTGGAAGAGGTCACATCTGCATCCGCTGAGGTCACATCTGAATTTGATGTGGCCACACCTTTCCCCACCCATACCCTACATAAGGCCTAGCCCAGGCCCAGACGCTCCCTTTTTTTCTCTCTTTGTTCGTTTCTAGCTCTTGCTGCTCTTTTCTTGCTCTCTTGCTGTCTCTCTTTCCCAGCCACGTGGAATGCCACCCTTGCCTGGTCCCAGCAGGTCTACTGAATAAACCTACCCCTTATCTGAATACCACGTGCGTGCTGGTGCTGTTCTAACTCGGCTACCTCTTTTTAAAAACCTAACACTCAGTGTCAGGTAGGATGTATAATTCAGATGCAAATCAATATGCTATGTAAATAGGATGTAACAAAGGTAAAAAAAAAGTCATAGGTGGAAGAATTGTCACTACAATAAATGATAAACAGATTGAATTAGTAATGAATCATTCTAGGATAAAATTAGATGCAGTAATTATAGGACGTGGATTAAGTTTAATTAATATTTTATTAAGTATTAACAGAATAAAAATTGCATGGAGACATAAATACCTAATAATTGGTAGTAGCACATGATACATAATTTAAAAATATATAGACATCTGTCTCATTCTATAAAATATTTAATTATATGTATGGATGTATATACATATATGGTAAACAATAACAGGATATTGAGTATTAATTAATGTGGAGAGCTGCGGGAGGCACGACCTTAAGGCGCGGCCGCAAAAATGGCGCGGCTGCCGCCTTCCGTCTTCCCGGTGACGAGTGCTCTCTGTAAAAAACAACTCTTTATATGTATATGACTTGGAACCTAGTTTGCTTCCGTGTTTGCGACCCTATCGGTATATGCCACGTGGCACATCGGGATTGACCATCCAGGAGGCTTATAACCAGAGCGCGGTTGCGGGGGAGGGGTGAAGAAGCGGGCAGAGAAGCAGGAGAGAAGCTTGTAGCAAGGTCCTGAATAAACCGCATTGAGAAGAATCCCGGGTCGAGTCTTCCTTGCTGGTCGAGGTGGTCGCAACAAATTAATGCTTAACTAAATGTTTACTGGGACACATCATTAAATGGAGATATAATTTAATACCTAGTAATTGGTAATAATATTATCTATAATGTAATAATATAGACATCTCTCTTTTGTGTATATATTATTTATATACAATCTATCTATTTATACCTCCTTTACTCCTAGGGCTCAGTGATTGAGTGCTCCCCTAGTAAGCACGAAGCCCTGGGTTCGATTCCTCAGTGCAACAAAAGCAGAAAACCTGAAAGTACTGCTGTGTTTCAATCAATTGAGGGCTAGCCTTGAGCACAAATGCTTAGGGACAGTGTCTAAGTCCTTACTCAAGCCCCAGCACTGCCACCAACAAAAGGTAGAATGTTCTAACTGCAATTATAGTAGGACAGGACTTCAAATACCACATCACAGAACAAGCTAGGAGTCTGGCACTGACAGTTGAAACCTAACCTGACTTAGGAAGATGTAAACAGCTGCAACCCAGCTCCACAGAAGCAGATGCTGCTGGCTTACCCCCATCATCCTGGCTGCTTGGGAGCTTTAAAACCAAGCCCGGGTAGGAAGTATGTGAGAATATTGGAGATGTGGCTCTAAGTATTTGAGCCTTAGCCTTGAGCAAATGTTCTTAGAACAGTATCCCCATGTGTTGAGTTCAAGCCCTATGGGTAGCCTGCCCCCCCCCAAAAAAACCCACTAAATCATTAGATGTGAATTTGTGTGATTTGTGAAATGTTCCTCAAAGAATGGTGATACTGATGAAAGCAACCTAATTCTAATGACAGCTTGTGGAATAGAGCTATGTTCTGAGTCTTTCATAGGGTGCTCTGTGCTGAGTCTGGCACAGGGTGCTGTGTACTGAGTCCTTCATAGGGTTCAGTGTGCTGAGTCTTGCATTGGGTGCTGGGTGCTGAGTCTTCACAGGATGTTGTGTGTTGAGTCCTTCAAAGAGTGCCATCTGCTCTGCCCTTCACAGAGTGCATTCTTTCATATGGTCCTTGTAAGAGGTACACAACTAAGATGATTGTGCAAAAAAGAATATTGAGATGCAGATATGTCCCCATGGCAGGGACAAAATTATGCATTACTGAAGAATGGGTGAGTTGTCTACTGCAGACAATTGTTTTGTTTTGTGTTTTCTGTCATGAACCTTGAACTCGCGGCATAGGCACTGACCCTTACCTCTTGGGCACATGGCTAGCACTCCACCACGTGGAGCCAAGGACCACCTTGCAGTAGAGTGCCACAGACTAGGGGTCTATAGCTGAGGCCTGTCAGCCTTCCTTCTCAGGAAGCTGAGATCTGAGGTTCTGGCTTCCAAACTATCCCAGACACAAAAGGTCCCATGAGACTATTGTCTCCAATTCACCAATAAGAAACCAGAAGTGGAAGCTGGATGCTTGTCACTCATGCTTGTCATCCTAGCTCCTCAGGAGGATGAGATCTGAGGATCATGGTTCAAAGCTAGCCTGGGCAGGAAAGTCCTTGAGATATTTAGCTCCAATGAACCATGAGAAAACCTGAAATGGTGCTTTGGCTCTAGTGGTAGAGCATAAGACTTGAGGGACAGCACCCAGGCCCAGACTTCAACTCCTACAAGCAACAACAAAACAGACACAAAATAACAAACCTGAAGTAGAGGGCTGGGAATGTGCCTTAGGGTTAGAGTACTTTGCATCTATGAAACTATGGATTTGATTTCTCTGGAACACATCACTAGAAAAAAGGCTGAAGTGGCTCTGTGGCTCAAGTGGGAGAGGGCTACAAGAGAAATTAGGTAGAGTGCTCAGGTCCTGAGTTCAAGCTCCAGGAATTGTGTATGTGTGCACGCGCATGCACACACACACACACACAGAGACCAGAAGTAAAGCTGTGACACAAAATGGTAAAGCACTGGGCTCCAGCACTGTGCTCATGGTAAGCACCCAGGCCCTGTGTTCAACCCCAAAACCTTGCAACCCAGGATTCAACTAGGAGAGGTCAAAGGTTTCAATACCTAATGTGCTTCAGCAGTCTTACATGACAGGAAGGATGGTGAGATCAGACATGTGCTTGGATTTCCAAAACTTCCAGAAACCTAGCAGAGGCATCATAAGCCCATCATCACCCTCAAAGAAACATTTCTTGAGGTTAAGTGCCCTAGTTGTCTGCCAGAAGGACTCCTGAATTATATTGAGTACAGTATCTGAACACCAGAACATAGTCTCACAAAGGCAGGATAAGTGCTGGGAACTTGGCCTGCCACAGGAGGTGGCACAAATGAAGGCTTCAAAACAGAGCAGTGGGGAGAGAGATAGCTTGGAGTACAAAGAAGCCCTTTTGTCCAGACATTCAGAGCCCATCCACACTCATCCTCACTAATTGGCCCAGATGGAGTTGTTTGTTACACAGCTGTACAGGACTGAGGCCTTTTGTCTGCCTGTCCAGACAATGAGAAAGACTTCTTCCAGCAGGCCTGGGAGGCAAAGAAACCCTCAGGCTGCACTGGGAACTGTGAGGGGAGCCCAGGAAAACGCACTGTCATGAAAGCAGTCTCTGTGTTATGAAATATTTGTATTGAAAACAAATTTTCTAGCTTGGTGCCTTTCATCATAGCTACTCTGGAGCTTCACCTATAGGAATACATCCACACATGTACAAAGACATGGAAGCAGGTCCTGCGCTTGAACTATGAGCATAGGAGTTGTCCCTGAGTTACTTTTGCTCAAGAGTAGTGCATTAACCTTGAGCCACAGCCCCACATCTGGGTTTTCTGTGATCTCTTACAAATAACAGTGTCTTGGACTTTCCTATGCTGGCTGGATTCAAACTCAGATTCTCTACATCTCAGATTCTGTACATGTCAGCCTCCTGAGGAGCTAGGAATATAGTCAGCAGCCACTGGCACCTGCCTTTCTTTTCTTCTTCATTTTTTAATTTGGACAATCTGACTACTTAACACCATCATTCCAATGCTTTGAATTTATAAGTAAACTACCCAATGTTCTTTATAGGTGCTTTCTGTGAGAAGAATTTTCTCTCCTCCTCTTCTCTGGTCACAGGTTTGAAACCAAAAGTGAGAAATGAGTGTCACATGATTTTGGCAGCAAATGTCTACAGGACATGCCAGTTCAGTCACTTAGCATTTAGCTGCAGTGAATTTACTGTCTCAGGACGAGAGGACCAAAAGCTGGAGCGATCCTCATACTGTCTGCATTGCTCCATAGGCCTATGAAATTATCTAATAATTATGAGTGTTTTGTGTCTACAACCTTAAGCATCTAGAACACACTAGAAGCATCTTCATGTTTCCCTTTTGCTCTAGTACCTCTCGAGATCTAGACAGGGTTTGTGTAGAGCAGATCCTCGGCGAATCCCTGAGGAAAGCCACTTGAAGTCTCCTTAGGAGATCTCTATTCAAAGCCAGCCAGAGCAGGAAAGTCTGCAAGACTCTTATTTCCAATAAACCACCAGAAAACCAGAGGTGAATCAGAGGCCCAGAGGGTAGAGCTCCAGCTTTGAAAAAGAAAGCCGAGCAGGACATACAAGCCAGACCAGGCAGGAAAGCCTGGCAGGCAATTATGTCCAATAAAACCAGATGGCTAGAAGTGGAGCTGTGGCAGTGGTAGAGTCTCAGCCTTGAGCAAAACATCTGAGGAACACATAGGGCCCTGTGTTTAAGCCCTGGGATAGCCACCAAAAAAAATCAAAAAGAGAAGGCCTAGTTAATGTATCAGTGTCCTACCTACTTATGTGTGTATATTAACTCCCAGAGTGCAAACAGATTGTATGCAATGCTTCTCCTTTTATGTACAGATTTATTTTCCAAATAGGCTTGTTGCACATTCTGCATCATTCTCTTCAGGCCCATGGCTTTTCTCTTCCATAGTTCCAGGCCTGTGTCCCTATATGATGCACACTTAAGAACTCAGCACCCTCAATTTACATTTTATTTTGTGGCCAAGGCAGGAACAGTCACAAATCAGGCAGGGGAAGAGAAGATCAGGTTTTTGAAATAACCGGTATTCAGAAAATTAAACTTGGGGGATGTAAAATGGTCGCATACTTATGTAGATTCTACCATTAAGAAAAACATGAGAGGGCTGGGAATGTGGATTAGTGCCTAGCATGCAAGAAGCCCTGGGTTCCATCCCTCTGTAGCAAATGCACAGAAAAAGCCAGAATTGGTGCTGTGGCTCAAGTAGTAGAATGCTAGAGACAGTGCCCAGGCCGTGAGTTCAACTCAAGTACAAGTAACTTCTCATCACCAAGGGAAACTCTTGAACATCTGTCCTTTCAGAAGTGGAAGTCAGAGTGTCATAGACATTTCTGCCCTGGCTGGCTTCACCCTGTGATCCTCAGACCTCAGCCTCCTGAGCTAGGGTGATGGGCCTTAGCTACTGGTGCTCTGCTAGGTCAGAAGTGTAATGACATTGACAGTACAAGTCAACAGCTTATCACAAAGGGTTTGGGGAGCATATTAAGCCTTTCAACAATGGACCTATCAAAACCCTGTATGACACAAGGTTATAATGCTAGGGTCTGAGAGGCTGGGCATATAGATCTGCTAAACTTGAACCTTGAGCTCTGACTCCAATTCTGGTGTACATCATCATTCATTTTCCAGAGAATGTTCTCCTAATTAGCAAATAGGAAAAGTACTTTGATTAACCCTCACTCTTTTCCCTTGTGTGTCTCGAACTCAAGCCTAGGCACTGTCCTTGATCCCTTCATCTCAAGGTGAACACTCTACCACTTGAGCCACAATGCCACACAGGGTCTTTTGGTGGTTCATTGGTGATAAGAGTCTAACAGGCTTTCCTTGACTAGGCTTTCTTTGAACTGTGGTCTTCGGATCTCAGTCTCCTGAGAAGATAGGGTTTCAGGTGTGAGCCACTGGCATATGGCCTATTGTTTTTGCCAGTGCTGGGGCTTTAACTTAGCGCCTGGGTACTGTCTCCGTGCTTCTTTTTCTCAAGGCTAGTGCTATACCACTTGAGCACTCCACAGCTTCTGGCTTTTTCTTAGTATGTGGCACTGAGGATTCAAACCCAGGCATTCATGCATGCTGAGCAAGCTCTCTACCACTAAGCCACATTCCCAATCCCACCCTGACAATTTCATCCCTCAACTTGCCTATCCTCAAGGAAAGGCTTCTGAATATAAATCATCTAAAGAAATCCCTATAGGAAGGTGTTAAAGATAAACAAGATACAGCTCATGTTTGGGAGAGACTCTAAACATGTGAAGACTGTGACGAATGCCTCCATTTAATTATGTATCATGTTTCAACAGTTAATATAGTATTAATGAAAAATGAGTCAATGTCCTAAATTATTGTGTATAATTTTATAATAGATGTGCAAAATGTAATAAATATTATGTGTATAATAATACTAACACAATAAACAATTAGTAAATCAATAAAATATAGAAATACAGAAATACATAATCAATAATAAAAATCATAGTTTGTAATAAACATACACATGTAATACGTAACATATATTACACATGTACATAAATATTATTTTCCATTATAGGGACTTCATTCAGGCCCTGGGAACTCTACCCTGAATTTCTTTTCCTAAAGGACAGTGAGGTTCCCCTTCACCTACAATGCAAAAAATTTACCCAGATGGTGAGATCAAATCCCAGCAGTGGCAGAAATACTAGCTCCAGTTCCAAGACAGTGACTTAATTATTTTTAAGGGAAGCAGTTATGTTTATTAAGTTCCATACTGAACATTTTAAAAACAGCAGTGTATAATTTTGTATATCTATTCAGACATCCTTCTCTTACGGGAAAAGTGGTTCTCTGAGCTCTAAATTGTTTCCTTTTTTGTACATTTTTTTCTTGTAAAAATGTTGTATAGAGGGGTTATAGTTACATGAGCAAAGTAATGAGTACATTTACTATTGAGCATTGTTGCCTCCTCCTTTGTTTTCCCCTTGCCATCCCTTCCCTCCCACCTCCACATCTATCCCCCACCCCCCAGCTGAGTTCAGTGACTTAATTTTTTGTTTTTGGCTTGGCACAGGATTTAAACTCAAGTAGTAGAAACTCTGCACCTTCCCTCACATTGTTACAAATTTACCAATATCCTGAGTTCAAATCCCAGGCTAGGAAAGAAAACTGGCAGAAATTCCAAACGAGGGGGATTTTTTTTAATTTAGTTAAATAATTAATTAATTTTTTTACTTTTTTTTTTTTGCCAACCATGGATCTTGAACTCAGGTCGTGGCAACTATACCTCAGCTTTGATTACCTTAGACTGGGCTGCAGCCTCTCACCCATAGTCAATGCTGGGATCCTAGGCCCAGAGGGCTTGCAGGAAGAATAAAAGAAGTGGGACAGCACAAAAAGTGGCAAGCTGCAAAGAACTGGGGGTTTTACATTATTTTTTTCTTTGCAGGGTGACCATGCTGAGTCTGAATGACATGTCTGCAAAGTGGAGCTGAACTGCTATTCCTGAAGGCTGGTGGGCCATCAGGGAAGCCATAGGCCAAGCTGTCAACATAGACCCTGGGTTAAAAATCTAAGTCCTGACACCTACCAATGGCAGGATATCACAAGAGAATCGTTCCTATGCATAAGAATAATGATTGAAAGAGTAGTTCGAGAATCTGTCGAGACTAAAAGTGGATCTAATAATCCTAGGATGCTGATTGATTTTAATTGATAGTTTATTAAGCATGAAAAGAATAATATTACTTCAAAGGCAGTATAATAAATACCTAAGAGTTGGTAGGAATGTAGTAGGCATCATTCAGTCAGATAGATGGCTCTGGTACTCTATACCAATATGTTTACCACCATCTGCCAATCCATGTATCACTGTTTTGGCCAAACCTGGGGCTCCATCTCAGTGCCTGGGAACCACCTCACAGCTTCATTGGCTAGAGGCTGCTGTGCTCACACTTACCCATTCATGAATTGGGCCTGCTAGGCCCCGAGTTTGGATCCCAGCACTGCCAAAAATGTAATCTTGGAGTAAGAAGCTGAGTGTGACACATGTTTTCCTTTTCTGGGAGAGTCCTGAGTGTCAGGTATGATAGTGAACACATCTACAAATCTAGATGCTATATGATAGGAAGTAAACAATGTGATAAACGGTATAGATGTCATCACAGTCAATAAAATTCATGGTAAATAAACGAATAAAACAAGAAATGAAATGAATAACCATACCAAACATGATATTGTCTGTCTATATGGAAGTATAAATCCTGTCTTTAAAAAGTAAATAAAATGTATATATGGAGATGTTTTGCAGGACCGAGGCTTGAATTCAGGCCTAGGGAACAGGACTAACTTTCTTAGCTTCAAGTATGGTGTGTTTCCCCTAGCCCGACAGTGCTGCCTATTTACCCAGACCTTGAGTTCAAATCCCAGGCCTGGTAAAACAAATGACACAAATTGCAAAACAGGGAGATAAATAATTGTTTTTTAAATTTTTTAATTGTTTAATTTTTTAATTGTTTTAATTTTTTAATTTAATTTTTTTGTTTGTTTTTGGCCATGCACGTGGCTTGAACTCAGATCGTGACAGCTCTGTCTCAGCTTCCATCACACTAGCCTGGGGTACAGCTTCCAGAACCAAAGCCGATCCTGGAATCCTAAGATCGGAGGTCTGACAGGAAAACAAAATGAAAATGACACTAAAACAAGCCGCAAGCCGAATATGGTAGGCGGTTTCTTGGCTTTGGTTCCTTGCACGGTGACCATCCTAGGTCTGAATAACATGGATGCCACGCACAGGTGACCTGTCATTGTTAAAGGCTGGTGGACTGTCAGGAAATCCATAGGCCAACCCTGCAACACAGTCCCTGAGTTCAAATCCTGGTCCTGACACCTACCAATGGCAGGAGATCCCAAGAGACTCCTGCCTGTGTATAGAAATTCCGATGGAATGGCATCCAACTTATGACTGAATAGTTCGTGTACCGGTCTAGACTCAAATTAGACACAATAATCCTAGGATGCTGATTGAACTTAATGAATGGTTAATTAGGCATGAAAAGAATAATATTCCTTCAATCGTGGCATAATAACTACCTAAGATTTGGTAGGAATGTAGCAGATGTCATTGAATACTAGATACATGGCTCTAGCACTCTGTACGAATATGTATTTATTGGTGTACTACCACCTGCCTATCCATGTATGGCTATTTTGGCCACTCCTGGGGCTCGATCTCAGAGCCTGCCAAAAATTTCCTCCTGGAGTAAGAAGCCAAGTGTGACACCTGTTTTCCTTTTCTGTGAGAATGCGGGGTGTCAGGCATGATGGAGAACAAGTCTGCAAATCTAAATGCTATGTGACAGGGTGTAAACAATGTAATACATGGTTAGGTGTCATCACAGTCAACAAAATAAACAGTAAATAAATAAATAAAACAAAAAGTACAATGAATAACCACACCAAACATGATATAGACTGAACACCTGTCTGGAAGTTCAATCCTATCTTTAAAATACATGTAAGGACTAGGTTTTCCAGGGTTGGGGCCTGAATTCAGGCCTAGGGAAGAGGCCTGACTTTCTGATCTTCAAGCGTAGAGAGCTTCCCCTTCCCCCAGAGTACAACAGAGTTACCCAGACCGCGAGTTCATATCCCAGGCCTTGCAGACAAAAAATAACACACATTCCAACTAGGGAGCTTCATTAGCATTTTTCATATTTTTTAAAGTTCACTTGGCCTTTATTTGATACATTTTGATTTTAAAACATGAGGGTTTTTCACAAAGGGGTTTAAACGTGTACATTTAAGGACAGCACATTGGTCTTTCCATTTTGACTATCTGCCATGAAGAGTAAGAATGAAAATGAGTACATCATTCCTCCCTAGAGGGACAGTTAATGTTATTTCTATTTAGGGTTATTTCTATAACTATAAACTCTCTGCAATTGTATCATGTGAGTTTTCCTCAGTGCCTCCCACAAAATACACTAGGGGATTCCTCATACCACAAAACGTTGGGTTTCTGAATAAAAACTCACTTCTGTGAGGACAGGAGGTACTTATAAGCATTTTGGGAATAAAGTGAATTGTAAAATGAAAAACTAAACCATTGGGACTGGGATGTAGCTCAGTAGTGGAGTACTTGCCCAAAGAGCATAAGACCCTGGAAGAAAAGGAATACAAGTTTCCTAAAACTTAAAAAGTTAGAATTTTATGATCTGTATGAACAAACTTCTTTCTTTCTTTCTTTCTTTCTTTCTTTCTTTCTTTTTTGTTGGTGGTGGGGCTTGAACTCTAGGCTTGGCTGCCCACCTTCAGCTCTTCAACTCATAGCAAGTGCTCTACTGCTTGAGCCACAGTGCCGTTTCCGGTTTATTGGAGATAAGCCTCAGTGCCATTTCCTGTTTATTGGAAATAAGAGTCTCACGGACTTTCCTGCCCAGGCTGGCTTAGAACCGCCATCCTCAGATCTTAGCCTCCTGAGTAGCTTGGATTATAGGTGTGAACCACCGAAGCCAGGCACGTGAACAAACTTCTTAAAGATTGATTCTGAGGAATGAAATTTGGAATACACTTTTAATATAAATAATTTATAATGCCATGGTTAAGGAACTAATTCAGAAGTATTTATTCATTGGCTGCTTTCTTAGTTTATTTAAAGATATATGTACCTTTTAATATATATACATATATATTATTAAAACATAGCTTTGAAGTGTACCTAAAAGCATATGTGCTCATGGAAAGTTATACACCTGCACAAGCTTGATTTTTTATTTTCAGTTTGTTGGTACCATAAATTAGGTGGGATGTGTGTACTGTTGTTTTGTTCTCTGTTTTTGGAGGATTTATCTCTGCTTTCTTCCCCTATTCCCCTCTCTCTGCACTTGAATTCAGCTTGCTCTTTCTTGGCTTGATTGTTCAGAGCCGATTTTCTTCCACTTCAGCCATACCTGTAGCCTGGCTTTTTGCCAGTTAATTGGAGATGTCGTCTCTCAGGCTTTTCTGCCTGGACTGGCTTTGAAACTTCATCTTCCAGCTCTTACCTCTTGAGTAGCTGGGATTACAGATGTGAGCTACTGGGGTGCCGAGGGATGAATTCGACTTTGGTTGGTGTATTCTTTCAGTTTTTCTTTTTTTTTCTTTTTTGGGCAGTCCTGGGCTTGAAATCTGGGCCTGGGTACTGCCTCTGAGCTCTTCAGCTCAAGGTGAACACTCTACCACTTGAGCCACAGTGCCACTCCTGGCTTTTTCTGCTTATGTGGTGCTGAGGAATTTAACCCAGGACCTGATGCATTCAAGACAAGCACTTTACCACTGAGCCACCTTCCCAGCCCCTCCTTCTGTTTTTCTAAGCATGGAATCATCTACTATAGAATTTCTGTGAATGTACTGGGTCTGAAGTAAGATATATAATACATATACTAATCTGTATAGTTCTCATAAGATGTAATCAATTTAATACATGTTATAATTGTAATAATAGTCAATAAAAATAATGAATGAATGAATAGTGCAAAAAATAAAATACATATACAGTAAAATAATATGCAGTAAATATAAGTATGTAGATATTAATCGTTATTTCAAATGTGGATGAATATTACTTTAACAGGGCTAGGGATTGAATTCAGACCTAGGGAACAAGCCTGAATTGCTTGTCTTCAAAGACGGTGAGTTTCCCCAGCCCACACAGTGCATTAGATTTACCCAGACTCTGAGTTCAAATTCCAGGCCTTTCAGGAAAAAAAATAAAGGCATGAGTGCCAAGCTGGGGAGCTTCATTAGTATTTAAAAAAAAAATTTTGTGGGGCTTGAGCTCTGGCCTTGGGCACTGTCCCTGCACTCTTCAGCTCGAGGCGAGCCCACTACCGCTTGAGCCACAGCACCACTTCTGGTTTTCTAGTGCTTTATTGGAGATAACAGTCTCATGGGCTTTACAGCCTGGGTTGGATTTGAACCACAATCCTCAGCCTCTTGAGTAGCTAGGATTAGAGGTGTGAGCCACTGGCGCCCGGCTATTTTTAATATTTTAAATTTGATTGATTGATTGATTGCCAATCGCGGGGCTTGAACTGAGGTTGTGGCAACACTGTCTCAGCTTCCATCACCCTAGGCTGGGATGGTTTAGCCTCTGGACCCACAGCCGATCATGGGATGGTAGGCCTCGGGGGCTGACAGGAAAACAAAATGAAAACAGCACTGAAAAAAACCGTGATCTGTGGATGGTTGGCGGTTTCTTGGTTTTCCTTCCTTGCATGGTGATCATCCCGGATCCAAATGACACGGCTGCAACCTGTAGGTCACCTGGCACTGCTGAATGCTGGCAGGTTATCAGCGAAGCCATAGGCCAACCTGAAAACCTAGGTCCTGAGTTTGAATCCCGGTCACGCCACTTACAAAGGGCTGGGGAGCCTAAGAAACTATTGCCTGTCCATAGGAGCACCAGAGGAATGTGAACAATGTCATGGTTCCATGATTAGTTCATCAATCAGTCTAAGAAAATTAGACCCAATAATCACAAGACACGGATTGATTTTAATTCATAGTTTATTATGCACTAAAAGAATACTATTGATTAAATGGAGTCCTCACTAAAGACCTAAGAATCTGTAGGAGCGTAGTATATGTCACTGAATACTAAATAGACATTTCTGGCAGTATGTAAATATCTAAATTTATATTTATTTGTATACCATCATCTGCATAGAACATTTTTGCTATTTTGGCCAAACCTGGAACTCGATCCCAGGTCTTGGGATCCACTTGGCACCTGCATGGGCTAGATGCTGCTGTGCTGACACCCACCCCTTCATGAATTGGGCCTCTTAGTCCCTCAGTCAAGGTCCCATCATTGCCAAAAGCTTCTTCCAGGTGTAAGATTGCATGTGTGACACCTGTTTTCCTTTTCTGTGCAAGTGTTAGGTGTCACTTATGATATACATATTATGTCTGCAAAGCTACATGCTATGGAATAGATTGGAACAAATGTAATAAATGTTATAGTTGTACTCACAGTCCATAAAATAAAGGCTAAATCAATCAATCAATAATAATAAAATATAATGAATCACTCCAACAAACATGATTTAAAAAGAATATAGAGATATAACTCAAATATTTAAAATGTCTATAAATGTTATGTTTTTCAGTACTGGTGCTTGAATTCAGGCCTAGGGAAGACTTGAGAAGTTCATGCAGGATTCACATAGGAAATGATAGGCAAGATCTTAATTAAGACTGCATGAAGTTTGACAATAGTAATTACATTCAGGAAATCGAGGCATTGCGAAAGATCCAAGAATCAGTAGTCACATGGAAGATAGGATTCCAACACAGCTCACCACATCTCCTACTCTATAAAAACAGGCTTTTATTAGCATATTAATTTCAGCTTATGAATGGATGAATATGGTGCTCCACCCCCACCACGGGGCTAGATCTCAGGTCCTGGGTATGGTCTAGCTCCTTAGTGGCTCACAAGCTGGTGTGCTCATATAGACCCATTTGGCTGTTGGTTCTGCTAGGCCCTGAGTTCAACTTCCAACACTGCCAAAAGGTTCATCCTGATGTGAGATGCCAAACCTTGCAGATGTTTTCCTATCCTGTGCAAGTCCTGGGTCACAGCTATGATCTAGAAAGCATAGGCAACTCTAAACCCATGGGAAAAGGTTGTCATCCATTTGAGCACAGTTATATATGTCATCCTATACTCAATAAAATACACAATACATAGATGAATAAGACCCAAAATAAAAGATTAACTACATTGAAAACAAGGTGGATACCACACCTGTATGTAAATAGATATCCTATGTTTAAAAGAGGTGGGCTTATCCAGTGCTGGGGCTTCAAATCAGGCCCAGAACCAGGCTTGACCTTTTAGTCTTAAAGGACGGTGAGCTTCACCTTCCCCCACAGTGCAACAGAGTTACCCAAACCTGAGTTCAAATCCCAGCTCTAGCAGTAAAATGGCACAAATTCTGAGCTAGGGTTCTTCGTTCAGTTTTCTCATTTTTTTTTTACCAGACCCAGGGCTTGAACTCAAGTCATGGCAACTCTGCCTCAGCTCTGATCATCCTAGGCTGCAGCCTCTGGACCCACAGCCCAGCCTTGCACCCTAGGACCCTGGGGCTTCTTGAAAAAAAAAAAGCCGTAAGGGGAAAAAAAGCAGTGGGAAGTTCCACCTGGCACTTTTATGTTTATTTTCCTTTGCATGGTGACCATTCTGGGTCAGAACATGGCTGCCTGCAGAGTGAAGGTGACCTGGCATGGCTGAAGGCCTGCTGGCTTTTGGGGGAGCCACAGGCTAACTAGACAATGGAGGTCCTGAGGACACGAATCCCAGTCAGCCCTGTTACGATGAAGGAATGGCCAGAGATCCTGGGACACTCGTTTCTGGACCTAGGAAGAGTCGTGGAATGCAATCAATCTCATCCTTGAATGAGTAGTTCCTGCTTGATGCGAGTAGGAAATGATAGGCAAGACTCATGGGGTATCGATTATTTTTAATGAAGAATTGATGAAGCATGACCATAATCATCACAGTCATGAAATGGAGGCATCGGAGAAGATTCAAGAATTGGTAGTCACAAGGTAGATTCCATCACAGGTTGCCATCTCTCCTACACTATAAAAATATGTACTTATTTGCATACTAACTTGCACTTATAAATGCATGACTATTTTCCCCCCCTCTCAATCCCCTCCTCCTAGGGCTGTATCTCAGGTCCTGGGACTGGCCTACCTCCTTAGTGGCTCACAGGCTGGTGTGCTCACCTTTACCCATTCACCAATTGGGCCTGCTAGTCCCTGAGTTTGAATCCCAGCACTGCCAAAAGTTTACCTGATGTGAGAAGCCCATTGATCTATCTGTTTTCCTGTCTTAAGAAAGACCTGGGTCTCAGGGAGGATGGAGATTACTACATAGGCAACCCTATGTAGTATACCCAAGGGAATGGGTTACCATCCATGTCAGCACAGTTATAAGTGTCATCATAATCAATAAAATACACATTGCATTCATGAATAATACACAAAATAAAGAGAACGGGTACACTGCAAGTTGTCACCCATCCATGTATGATAATATAGATCCTGTATTTAAATTATGAATTCTTGACTATATTGATCCCCGCTTCCAGGGCTCAGTTTCAGGACCTGGGTACATCCTAGCTCCGTAGTGGCTCACAGGCTGGTGTGCTCAAATTGACCCATTCACCAGTTGGGCCTGCTACGCCCTGAGTTCAAATTCCAGCACTGCCAAAAGCTTCACCCTGATGTGAGAAGCCCATCGATCCACCTGTTTTCTTGTCCTGTGAAAGTCTTGGGCTCCAGCAAGGATGGAGAATGCTATATAGGCAACTCTATAGCCATGGGAATAGTTGTCATCCATGTCAGCACAGATATACCTGTCACCATACTCAGTAAAATACACAATACATCCACGATTAACACTCAAAATAAAAAAAGATAACTACATTGAATGCAAGATGCATACCACACCTGTAGGTAAATGGAGATCCTATGTGTTAATGAAGTGGGCTTGTTATTTTGTTCAGTGCTTGGGCTTCAAATCGAGCCCTGGACCAGGCCTGACATTCTAGTCTTCAAGGATGGTGAGCTTCCCCTTCTCCCACAGTGCAATGGGGTTACCCAGACCTGAGTTCAAATCATAGCTCTAGCAGTATAACACTGTGAGTTCTTAGCTAGAGTGCTTCATTCATAATTTTTTATTTATTTATTTTTTTTGCCAGACGCGGGGCTTGAACTCAAGTCATGGCAATTCTGCCTCAGCTCTGATCATCCTAGGCTGCAGCCTCTGGACTCACAGCCCATCCTAGCACCCTATTATCCCAGGGCTTGCTGGAAAAAAAAAGCCGTGTGGGGGAATAAAAGTGGTGGGAAGTTCCACCTGGCACTTTTACAATTATTTTCCTTTGCATGCTGACCTGCTGAGTGAAGGTGACCTGGTGTGGCTGATGGCCTGTTGACTATCAGAAGAGCCAGAGGCTGACCCAGCAATGGAGGCCCCAAGGTTGATTCCCAGTCTGCCCCCATACATTGAGGACATGGCAGGAGATCCTGAGATACTCGTTTCCGGACCTAGGAAGAGACATGGAATTCGATGGATGTCATCTTTGAATGAGTAGTTCCTGCTTGATGTGAGTAGGAAATGATAGGCAAGACTCCTGGGGTATTGATTATTTTTAATGAAGAGTTGATAAAACATGACCATAATCATCACAGTCATGAAATGGAGGCATTGAGGAAGATCCAAGAATCATTAGTCACAAGGTAGATTGGATTCCATCACTGGTCGCCATCCTACTCTATACAAATATGTACTTATTTACATACTACCTTCAGATTATGAATGGATGACTATTGTGCCCCACCCTCTCCCCACCCTGTGGGACTCAATCTCAAGTCCTGGGAAAGGCCTAGCTCCTTAGTGGCTCAAAGGCGGGTGTGCTTTCCTGGACCCATTCACCTATTGGGCCTGCCTTGTCAGATCCCAGCACTGCCAAAAGATCAATCCTGATGTGAGAAGCCAATCGTTGCACCTGTTTTTCTGTCCCGTATAAGTCCTGGGTCTCAGCTAGGATGCAGTATGCTATGTAAGCAACTCTATATTCATGGGAATCAATTGCCATTCATGTCAGCTGTCAGATGACAGTTATAGCTGTCATCAGATGCAATGAAATACAAAATGCATCCATGACTAAGAGACACAATAAAAAGAATAACAACACTGAATGTATGATGCATTCCACATCTCTATGTACAGAGAGATCCTATCTGTAAATTAGGTGAGCATATGATTTTTGCCAGTGCTGGGGCTTCAGTTCAGGCCCTGGGACTAGGCCTGACCTTGTAGTCTTCAAGGATGGTGAGCTTCACCTTCGCCCACAGTGCAACAAAGTTACCCAGACCTGAGTTGGAATCTCAGAGGTGGCAGAAAAATGGTAAGAATTCTGAGCCAGGATTTGTTATTATTATTATTATTATTATTATTATTATTATTATTATTATTATTGCCAAGCATGGGATTTGAACTCAGTTCATGACAACTCTGCCTCAGCTTTGATCACCTCAGGCTAGCAGGCTCCCATGGGTCCGTAGCCGATCCTGGGATCCTCGGCTCTGCAGGAAAAAATGCAGAAAAATTACAGGAAAAAATGACAGAAAATTGTCGCAGGATGGATTTTTTTATATTTTCTTCTTTTGCATGGTGACCATCCTGGGTCTGAATTACACGGCTGCAAAGGGTACTTCACCTTGCATTGGCAAAGGCTAACGTGCTATCAGGGAAGCCATAGGCACATGCGGCAACGTAGGCCCTGAGCTTGAATCCTGGTCCTGACAACTACCAGTGAGGGAGATAGCAAGAAACTTGTTCCTATGCATGGGAATAATAATGAAATGTTAGCAAACTCATGATTGAATCAGAAGTTTCTTCATGTATTGGTCTAGTCCAAAATTAGACACAATGATCCTAGGACAATGATTCATCTTAATGAATGGTTTATTAAGCATGAAAAGAATACTATTCCTTCAATGGTGCCATAATAAAGACCTAAGAGTTAGTAGGAACGTAGTTGATGTCATTGAATCCTAGGTAGATGTCTCTGGCACTCTGTACAAATATATATTTATTGGTGTTCTACCACCTGTCTATCCATGTATGGCTATTTTGTCCAGCCCTGCTGCTCAATCTCAGGGTCTGGAAATGCCCTGGCAGCTTCATTGGCTAGAGGTTGCCGTGTTGACACACATATTCAGGGTATGAATTGGATCTGCCAGGCCCCGAGTTCAGATTCCAGCACTGCCAACAATTGGATCATGGAGTAAGAAGCTGAGTGTGATACTGTTTTCCTTTTCTCTGAGAGTCCTGGGTGTTAGACATGATGGAGAACACATCTACAAATCTAGATACTATGTGATGGGTTGTCATCAATATCATAAATGGAATGTGTGTCATCACAGTCAATAAAAAATCTCATATCTAAAATATACTTGGAACCCAAAAAAATTAAATCCCCCAACAACAAATCCTCAAAGAAACAATTGCCCAATAAATAAGTGGGCAAAAGTCTTAAAGAGAAACTTCTCTGAAGAGAAAAGAAGGATGGCCAATAGACACATGAAGAAATGTTCAACCTCCCTGGCCATAAAAGAAATGCAAATCAAAACAACATTGAGATACCACCTCACCCCAGTTAGAATAGCTATAATCAAGAACTCAAATAACAAAGATGCTGAAGGGGATGTGGATAGAAGGGAACCTTACTGCATTGTTGGTGGGAGTGTAATCTTGTTCTACCACTTTGGAAAATATTATGGAGGTTCCTCAAAAGACTCCACATAGAGCTCCCTTATTTCCCAGCAATCCCACTTTTGGGCATTTACCCAAATGTTTACAAACAAGACCATACTAAAGCTACCAACATGACTATGTTTATTGCAGCACTAGATACTATAGCTAAGATATGGAACCAACCCAGAAGCCCCTCAGTAGATGAATGGATCAAGAAAATGTGGTACATATACACAAGGGAATTCTATGCCTCCATCAGAAAGGATGACATTGCCCCATTTATTTAGGAAAGACTTGGAAAACAGTATATTAAGAAGTAAGCCAGGCCCAAAGAAACATAGGTCCCATGATTTGCCTTATTTGCAGTATCTAATATATGTCTGAGTCAAGCAGAAAAGGTTAGATAAGGTGATGTTAGGGAAATGAACCCTAAGATATGTACTCAAATGTTTTTTTCTTTCATGTGATTGTTTCTAACATATTTATAAGATATTTCGTTGTTGCTTTGTATGTCCCTCCTCCACAGTGTAACCCTTGCTTTCACTGTATTTGATGTCATTATAATTTGTGGAGGGGAAGGGAAAAAACAAATCATTTAAATAGGGATACAGGTGGACCCATTGCAATCATGAGATGTACAAGTCATTATGTCCAAAATGAACTTTACAACTTTGGTGCGGGGGGGGGAGCAGGTAGGGGCTGGGGGAGAAGCTGGGAGGATAGGGTTGGGGGGCAGGGGGGAAATGAGAAGTGATGGGTAGGGGAAACAAAGGAGGAGGCTACAATGCTTGATAAGAAATGTACTCATTTTCTTGCCCATGTAATTGTAACCCCTCTGTACAATATTTTCACAATAAAAAAAGGAAAATAAATGAATAAAACAAAAATACAATAAATAAACACAACAAACAGGACATGGTCTGAACATCTCTATATGTAAGTACAAATCCTAACTTTACAATGTATATAAATAGAGTTTTTCCAGGGCGGGGACTTGAATTCAGGCCTAATGACCAGGCCTTACTTTCTTGTCTTCAAGCATGGTGAGCTTCCCCTTCGTCCACAGTGCTTCAAAGTTACACAGGTCTTAAGTTCAAATTCAAAGGTAGGAGAAACGGCGTGAAATGCAAGTCAGGGAGCTATTTTTTTTTTTTTTTGCTTTTTTTGCCAAGTACAGTCTTGAACTCAGGTCATGGCAACCATGCCTTAGCATTCATCACCATAGGCTGGGGTGCAGCATCTGGAAACACAGCCTATCCTGGGATCCTAGAACTTCAGGCCTTGTGCAGGGGCAGAGGGGGTAATGCATAGAAAAAATGTGGCAGGATGGTGTTTTTACATTTTCTTCCTTTGCACCGTTGCCATCTGGGTCTGAGTGATCCAGTTCCAAAGGATACTTCACCTGGCATTGCTGAAGGCCTGCAGGCTACTGGGGAAGCCATAATCCCGAACAATGATTAGCTAGGCACCAGTGGCTCTCACTACTCCTCTTTGATACTTACAAGGCTGTGATAGGAGGATCATGGTCAAAGTCACCCTAGGCAGGAAAGTCCTTGAGACCCCTGTCCAACCTCAATGCCAACAAGGCCAGAAGTAGAGTGGTGTGGCTCCAGTGGTAGAGGGCTAAACTTGAGCAAGAACAGCCCATGGACTGTGACCAGATCCTGAGTTCAAGGTCCAGGACTGCCAACAAACAGACATGCAAAACAATCTGTGCAACCATCTAGCTAAAGCAAGTCTCCCTTTTGTCCCCAACTGGATTGGACAGAGTTTCCTGGTAAAGGGGCTGCTGTCATCTTGACTCTGTCCATTCTGTCTGTATCACAGGATTCCAGGCACACCCCCATTCTTTCATGGTTCTTTTTGACTAACGGAATACAAGAATAGTGACCACGCCCACATCCCATGCTTCCCTGTATCACCAGGATTCCCTCTGTTGGTTGATACCACTAAGAGCAGTTGAGGAAGGTAGAGGTGGCTGAGTAGTGAGCAAGAGATTCCAGGTGACTTTGAGGTAGAGTAGGAAATGACGTTCTAGTCAGTGAGAGGATTTCCTAGATCCTGGGAACGTGGCTTGCCCAACTTTCTGGTCCCAGTGCTCAGATGTCTGAAACAATAAGACTCAATGAGAGAACTGTGGGCAAGAAACTGCCACAAGAACACTAGCAGTATCCTACCGACAGACCTGAAACATTCAGGAAAACAAAGAACATGAAAAAGGGAGGGATCCCCAAGACAAACACCACTCGGGAGGCAGATTGAATGGAGAGTCCGGCCAAAGGTGATGCCGACCATGGGCCTCCCTTGCTTTTGGACACAGTCACAGCCACCAGGGTCCAGAGTGTCAAGGGTCCCAATACCACCAAGGATCCACAGAGGTGCTACTGGCATGTGGTGCCCACCCTGGACCACAGAAAAGAAGAAACCAGGCACTCTGTGCCAAGATCCAACCACTGAAGCAGGGAAAGACAGACCCGCAAGATCAATGGTAGTAAGAGAGGGAGAAGATAGCCCAGATACATGCAGCACCAAAAATGGAGGTAGAGATCCACAAGGCACCCATACAGCAGTTGGTTTCAGCAGAAAGTGATTTACAATGTGCACTGGCCCAAGTGCAGCAGGCCACTGATGACAGAGAAAGGGAGCACGAAGCTCTCACCAGCTGCCTGCAAGCTACAGAGTGGCCCGTGGCAGAGCTGGAGATAGCGGCTTCTGCGGTCACGGCTGCAAAGAAGGAGACCTAAATGTTCTTGGAACAGCTGAATGATGTGACCCTTCAGCTCGAGGAAAAGACCAGAAGCTTTGATAACCTGTCGCAAGTGAACACAGAGTTTCAGGAGAAGCTGGAAGTGCTGTAGATACAGAGGAGCAACATGAATAAGAGAATATACAAGTTCCAACAAGCAGTGGAGGGGCGTGAGGTACTGAAGAGACTACTGGACAACCTGAGCAGGCTGGTGACCACAGCTTATCTGGAGAGAGACACCTTCATGGAGGACCTGAGCATTGAGAGGTCCGCATGGAAGGAGGAGGCATGGCGGCTGACCCAATGGCTGAACCAACTGACAAAGGAGAAGAATGAGGAGCAAGGCATGTGTTGGACCTAGGGAATGAGCTGTGGGAACTGAGAAGGAAGCTGGTAAAGCCACAGCCCCCCGCGGGACCATCTCAGGCCAAGTGGCATCTGCAAGCCTAGGCCTACAGCAAGGAGATGGTGTTGAAAAACCTGGAGGAACAACTTCACATCCAGATCCAGGAAAACCAGTCTCCGTCTTCAGAAAGTGGAGCAGCAGGAGCAACTGCAGAGACTGGAGGAGAAAGCCTAGGATCAGCAGGAGATCCCTGAGACCCCACGATGAGCATGTGTGTGGGATGGACAACCGGAGGAAAAGCTGGCCCTGCTGTGGGATGCTCTCCACAGGGTGAGCAGTGAGAAGGAGGAGCTCGCCAGCATCCTGGACTCAGAACAGCAGATGAAAAAACATCTGCGGGAACAGTAGGACTGCTCAGAGGAGAAGATAGAGAAATGGATAGTGGTGGCTGAGAGAGAGAGAGAGAGCCAAGCAGCTCAGGAGCATCAGGAGCAGTCCATGGGCCAGTGCCAGTGCAGGAGTTCAGAGCCTCCTGTGAATGGCACATTGTCTCCAATGAGCGGCTGTGCTCTGAGAAGGAGGCCCTGCAGCAGCACTTAGAGAGGCAGACCCAGCTGCTGGAGCAGCTGAAGCAAGTGAAGGGCTCAACAAATTGGAGGGACCAGGTGGTGTCTCTGAAGTGGCAGGACACTCTCAAGTGCCTGGAAGCCACCAGATCACAGGAAGAGTGCCTGCAGGCCTAGCTGAGCTTCCTGGCTTTCAATGTGGAAGGGGAAGGCATGAGCCCTGGAGAAGCATGAGGTAAGGAGGAGATTCTCTGCCCCCCGCCCCCATCATAATATGACCATCACAGAGGATGGAGATGTTCCCCAGACCAAGAGTGACATGGCTCTGAGAGCGCTCTTGGAGGATGAGAACCACAGGAGGAAACTCCTGCCACAAGAATGGCGGGCCTGCTGCAGGCAACCCCTGGCCGACCCAGCAGCTCAGTGCCAGACTGAGCTGGAGCCACAGGGCCTCAGCCCCATGAGCTGCCACCACAGCAGGCATGGGGATGGGAAGTGGGAAACATGGGCATCTGAAAAGAAAATCTGCTTTGTCCATGACCTGCCTGATGAGGTAGACTTCCAGAGTCCAGCAGGGGAGCTCCCCCATTGATGCAGCTAGCTGTCAACACACATCCAAACTATCGAGGAGTCCCTCATGGTGTGTAAAGAGCAGATGTTGGTCCTGAATGAGCTGTGTTGGGAGAAAGCCCAGTGCATGCACTGGTTGTTCTAGGAGAAGATGGAGAAGAGGAGAGTGCTTCGGGAGCTGCTGTCACACCTCCCAAGGGAAGGCACAGACAGCAGTCTCCAGATGCCAGCACAGGCTGAGTCCCCACTACCAACACTGCTTCAGGTGCCTCAGGGCCTGTGGTGGGTGAAATGAGGGAGGAGCAGAAAGGTTTTGAAGAATTGCAACTTGAAGACAGAATGGAAACTGCCAGAGGAGAGTTCAGGGTTCCCGACCCCATAGTAGACTCCCCCAAGGATCATGTCCTGCCCCAGATGCCCCACATCTAGATCAGCCCACAGCTCCCAGGCTCAGGGGAGGAGTGCTCCCTCACTTTCTCCCATAGACTGATGCGGATGATGACTCTCTATGTGACATACTGACTCTCAAAAGCCTTGGCAGCCACCAGAAGTACGTGGCGAAGTGGCTTTCAGGCCTCCATATGCTGGGCAACAGGAAGGATAAACTGGGGGTAGGTAGGGCAGAGGCTGCAGGAGTTGGCCCAAAATCAAGGGACATCTAATGCCCTATTGGTGGCCAAGAAAGAGACCCATGTTATGCTTATCACAAAGAATAAATTGTTTTCAAACCAAAAAAAAACCCGAAAAACAAAGATTTGTTCTTCCAGCCTTGGGGCTTGAACTCAGGGCCTGGCCACTGTCCCTGAGCTCTTTTTGTTCAAGGCTGGTCCCACCTCCCCTTCCGCTTTTTCTGTGTGGAATAGAACCCAGGGCTTCAGGCATGCTAGGTGAACACTCTACCACTAAGCCACATTCTCAGCTAGGATGATTCTCCCCACTCCTAAACCCATATGGCCATTCCTCAAATAGGAAGTAGGGGCTAGGATGAATATGAAACACATATCTGGTTCACACCAAAATATTCCCCTGAGCCCTCTTCCCACATCCTTAGTTGAAGTTTCTCTTCTACCATTGACGGATGAGAGGGAGAGGGGAGTCCCAAGAGAGTACCAACAACAATGGCCCCCTGAGTCCCACATCCTCCCCCACACAAGTGTTCCTCCAGATTCAGATCTTACCTGACTCAATGTGAAGTCTACACTGTCTCCCCACCACTGCAAAGCTCAGGATGAAATCAAGGTCATCTTTGGCCTGAGCTTACACCCAAGGTGGAAGCTTCTAGTCCCAGACCTACTTCCACCTCTGACTGCCCCTAGTTAGGCCAGACCCACCACTCACCACTATGTTGGTGGTAATGATCTCATGGATGGATTCCAGGAAGAAGGCCTATGGCAAAGAGCAGAAGCAGCAGGGCAGAAGGAGGTGGGGAGATTGCTCTGGGATCTTCCTTGGAGCCCTCCCATCCATCCAGACCCATGCTGACCCAAAGCACGGACAAGGCCAGGGGGTGAGACAAAATGGAAGAGCACAGGACTAAAGGACTAAAGTACTTCTTTGTCTTGGAGGACTTGATTAATTCCAAT